>NW_004754919.1:801740-814171 GCF_000188695.1 Salpingoeca rosetta | reverse complement strand
TTGTTGTTGTTGTTGTAGTGGTTGTTGTTGTTGTTGTCGTGGTTGTTGTTGTTGTGGTTGTTGTTGTTGTAGTGGTTGTTGTTGTTGTTGTAGTGGTTGTTGTTGTAGTGGTAGTCGTGGTTGTAGTAGTAGTAGTTGTAGTGGTTGTTGTTGTTGTGGTAGTGGTGGTTGTAGTTGTAGTAGTAGTGGTTGTTGTTGTTGTGGTAGTGGTGGTGGTAGTTGTAGTAGTAGTGGTCGTCGTCGTCGTTGTTGTGGTAGTGGTGGTGGTAGTTGTAGTGGTTGTTGTTGTGGTAGTGGTGGTGGTAGTTGTAGTGGTTGTTGTTGTGGTTGTTGTTGTAGTGGTTGTAGAAGTAGTTGTTGTTGCTGTCGTAGTAGTAGTTGTTGTTGTAGTTGTAGTGGTTGTTGTTGTGGTCGTGGTAGTCGTGGTTGTAGTAGTAGTTGTAGTGGTTGTTGTTGTAGTGGTTGTAGTTGTAGTGGTGGTTGTTGTTGTAGTGGTTGTTGTCGTAGTAGTTGTAGTGGTTGTAGTGGTTGTGGTTGTGGTTGTTGTTGTTGTAGTTGTAGTGGTGGTTGTTGTCGTAGTAGTTGTAGTGGTTGTAGTGGTTGTGGTTGTTGTTGTTGTAGTTGTAGTGGTGGTTGTTGTTGTGGTTGTTGTTGTGGTTGTTGTAGTGGTTGTTGTTGTTGTGGTCGTAGTAGTTGTAGTGGTTGTTGTTGTTGTTGTGGTTGTAGTTGTTGTTGTCGTTGTTGTGGTCGTAGTAGTTGTAGTGGTTGTTGTTGTTGTTGTGGTTGTAGTTGTTGTTGTCGTTGTTGTCGTGGTGATCTCTATACAGCATCCAATCACCACAAGTACATGAGAATACGCCAAATTCTAACAACCAACTACAGGTACACAAGCAATACACACCACCTCCACCACTGCCACTACCACCACCACCACCAGCGCACCTCGGCACACGCCATCAATGTCAAGCCTGAATCCAGTGTGGCATTCCAGCTGTCGCACAGTACACAGCAAAACGTTTTCACAGTGAGTGCACGTACAGTAGTTGAACACAACCACACACACACACACACACACACACACACACACACACACACACACACACACACACACACACACACACACGAACGCACGCATGCACATCTACGCTTACACCACACACACACACGCGCACACATCAACGCACACATGTACCTGGCAAGCAGTCAAGGAAAACTGGCGGTCGACATTGCCAGACGTATCATACAAGGCGTTGACACCTGAGGTTGACAATTGTTCACATGAGCGCAGACATGTAAGCGTGCATGTGCGTGTGTGTGTGCATGTGAGCATACTCCGAGCACAGCGCAATCAGCAACTCGTAATGCTCGAGGGTGACAAAGGGACAATTGGTGAGACAAGCGGCAACAGTCACACCGTTTCAACCACATCGATACCCACCAACACACAGACACAGACAGACACGGACACGGACACAGACACAGACACAGACAGACACACAGACACACAGACACAGACACACACACACACACACACCCACCGGTGATTGCGTAAGTCTCGTTGACGAAGACGTCCACGGTTGCGTACAGCGAATTCCTGGTGGTGGTGATGCACGTGGTGGTAGAGACATCGGTGTTTGGGGCTGAGCTGCACTGGAAGGAGTACGCGCGATCCAGCGATGATGAAATGAACTGGGAACGCATGCCAGTCACAACTGTGGCAGTTGGAAACATGTGGGTGTTCGTGGCGGTGATGTGATGCTGGTTCTGTGAGATGATTCGGCAGTGACGTGTGTCGCGCAAATGGCATGACATGCAACACAGGAGCATACAAACAAAAATGTGGGCAAAGCACACATAAGCACACATACACATACACACACAGACACAGACACCCCCCCCACACACCCACACACCCCACACGAAAGCACGCACATGTGTTTGGTGGGCACGTGAAGTCGAAAAACGCCTGCAGGTTGCCATATGTTGCTGACGACCAGGCGTTTCGCGGGAAAGACCCGCCATCCGCAATGGCGCTGCACCCGAGCTGGAACAAGCGGTCCTCTGGTGTGCGTATGCGTGTGTGCGTATGTGCATATGCGTGTGTGCGTGTGCGCGCATGCGTGTGTGAGGGAGTAAGTGACAGCAACGCATAAGGTGAATGAACAGATGGCATGTTAGACACATTTCCAGGGGCAAAGGCTCACGCATAAACACGCCCGCACACTTGAAGCACCGTCAACAAGCACGGCCGCAAGCTCCCCGCACGTGTTGCGCTGTCGTATTCCGAGTAGAAGATCTTCATCGCCTGGAAATCGGGACATTCGGACGCAAACGTCTCCTCTGCCGCGTTCTCAAAGTCAATGTCGCTTCCGAGCGTCGCCGTCGTCAGCGCTGTACGTGCGTGTGAGTGTGCATGTGAGCGCGCGCGTGTGCATGTATGTGGTTGGTTACGAAGGCAATGCACTGGTTACTGCCAACACACACACACACACACACACACACAGCGCCCTGTTCGCGGGCATTGCGCCCCACCGCCTCACCTGTGCACTGCCGCGGGTTTGTTGCGTCGTTGATGTAGTTGCCGTCAAGATCACACCCAACTTCGCAATACCGCACCCTCCACACGCGGTCCTCCGGCTGCAGAGGAAGGCAAGCATTTGTGTATGTGTGTGGTTTGCGTGAGCATGCGTGCATGACTTGTATTGGTGTGTGTGTATGTGTGAAAGATTACATCTGGCAATCAGGTTTGACGACAGCATGTGCGCGAATCCATTGCCTTTGGCAACACATTTCAAACCATGGTTCACTTACGCCGCTGTCATGATAGCTTGACAGCCCTGGCATTGGTGGTTCAGGCACGATCAGACACGGAACGCGTGAGAGTACGCGACACTGAATAGACATGGCTCCAAACACGCAGACAGACAGACAGACAGACAGACAGACAGACAAACAGACAAACAGACAGACAAACAAACAAACATATAAACAAACAAACAAACAGACACACACGCACGCACCTGCAAGGACTTGGTTGCTCGCGGCGTTGAAATTGAGCAGGCCATCCATGCCGTTGAGGTAGCCCGTGTATGTGCAGCCAAAGAGCTTGGCACCAGGGGCAGATGCGCATCCAAACGCGAAAATGCGGTCCTCATAATTGTTGGAGTGCTGGGACTGCAGCCGGTTCAGGACTGGTTCAGGTCGATATGCATGCACGGGATGGATGGACATATGCGCATGGTGTGAGTGTGAGTGTATTTTTGTGTCAAGGATGTTCACCCTGCTCTGCTTGTTGCTGGCTGACCTCTCACATCATCACCATCACCAGCATCATGTCGATCACCACCACCCTCTTCTTCGTTGTCACCAGCAAGACGTACACAAATCGGTGCCACAGCTGTACGTGATGGCCTGGTCGTAGTATCCCTCGGAATAGTAGCCCGTAAAGAACGTGGTCGGTGTGCTGCTGCCCGCACCAAGCGTGTCGCACGTGAAGCTCCATCGTCGGTCCTCTACCAAACAGGGACGCACACGCATGTGGCGAGAATGTGAGTTGTGGCGGCGCAACCAATTGCAAGACAAGGCCTCGTTGCCAAAGCACAAGCAGGCGCGTACAACCCCGACAAGCACAAAGGCTGTCACACTCACAAACACACACACACATCACAATATATCACGAGTGCATCCACACACGCACACACACACATCATCATCATCATCATCATCATCCGCACACACACACACACGCACACACACACATCATCATCATCATCATCATCATCCGCACACACACACACACGCACACACATCATCTGCACGCGCCAGACCGTTCAAGTTGCTGTGCTCGCTGGTGACGCCAACGAATGCGCTGCAGGAGTAGTCAAAGGTAGCATCAAAGTTGTTTACCCAAGCAGCAGCAGGCGCTGATGTAAAGGCGGCAGCCAACGCTGCAATCAGCACCGCCCATTGAGCAAGGCAGAGACATGGCCACGATGTGTGGGCCATCATGCGATGTGTAATGTATGATGTGATGTGATGTGTGTGTGTGTGCGATGTGATGTGTGTGTGTGTATGTGTGCTGCGTGTAATGTATGATGTATGATGTGTGATGTGGTATGCGCAGTGAGAAGCACGCTGTATGAGTGTGTGTGCATGCGCGTGTAAATGCAGCTTCGAGCATGCAACCCTTCCACAGCAACTGCATGAGATGAATGAGTACGGAAACAGGCGTTCCAAACCACCAACCTCTTACCCATCAAGGCATTGACATCGTGCTCGCCACAACAGAAACTTGCAGCTGTCTGCTTCTTTTTGGTGGGGCCGTTTCGGAACCACCCATCATCATCATCATCGAAAACCGCGACGCTGTTAGTGTTGTTGTCTCACTCACTGTCACACCACACCACAACACAACTTCCTCGCACACACATACACACACACACACACCAATACGTGATGAATCCACCCAGTTCGGATTCCTCTCCCTCGGGGGCTGGTGCTGCTGTCAACGCGAGCGATGAGCCGCAACACACGCGTGCACGCCCTGCACCAGTGCACTGCCATCACTCATCGCTCATGGATTTGAACGGAGCGCGGCGGCGGCGCCCCAACGATTTTCCAGTCTGCGACACCACAAATTGAGCGCTGACACATCGCCCCCCTCCAACCACAGCGGCGACAAACACAAACATCGCCTGTCTGTGCTGCTTGTGTGTCTCGCGCTTCAAAAGCCACCGTTCCTTCCCCACATCACCCTCATCACCATCACAACGCGGGCGGGGCGATGGACGAGCAGTGTCAGGCGCTGGTTGCCCGTATCAACGGGTGTTCCACTGCAACGCAGATCAAGGCGCTGGAGGATGCCGTGCGAGATCTTGTGGCGCAACGGGATGATCAGCAAGCAAAGGAGATTGTGCGCATCTTCAAGGAACGCAAGGCTCGCCTTGTCAAGGTCGGCGTGTGTGGGTGTATGTGTGTGGGTGTATGTGTGTGGGTGTATGTGTGTGTGGGTGTGACTGTTTGCGAGAGAGAGAGAGAGAGAGTCTGTGTGTGTCTGTGTGTGTCTGTGTGTGTCTGTGTGTGTATGTGTGTGTACGTGTGTGTATGTGTGTCTGGATATGTGTTCGTGTCTTTGTGTATGTTGTGGGTGTGCCAGCCTTTCAGCTTCAGATGCTTTGCGTGTGCGTGTGCCTTGTGTGTTTGCGGGCGAGTTGCTATTCAATGCTTACCGTGTTTCTGAACGCTATCACGTTACATCGTTGCAGGGAACGCGGGTGGCGTCCGAATCCATGCATGAGAAGGATGTGTATGACTTTGAGTCCGTACCTTGGGAAGATGACATGGAACTTGTGCGTGCCGTCGTGATGGACTCTGCAAAAGCGAATCCCACCAATGCGAGCCGCACCCAAAGACAAGGCGCAGGCGCCGGCAGCAGCGGCGACACTGGCCAAGGCCAAAGCGGCCCCGATGCGTCGGCGATTGAGGAAAGCGAGGTTCGTGGCGCCTCAAACCCAATGGACGATTCCATCACCGCTGCTCCGGCCACCACCCCAACCGACATCTGGAACACCCTCTTCCACCGCAACGACTACCTTGCCATCCTAAAGTCCAAGGTCAGCAGCATGCCAAGTGGAAGTGACGGCGGTTGTGTGGTTTGTCCTTGCTCGCTGCTTTGCGTGTGGCATCCTCGCGTGCGCCACGCTGGTTTGCCTGTCCTGTTCCTGCGCGTGTTTGAGCCGCGTTTCACTGGCACGCGATAGTAATCTCTCACTGGACCAACACACTCCTCTCTACGCAGGCATTGATGGGCGTGTTGACCACGTGTCCGTTCCGCGGCGTCTGCTGGCGGGTGTGTGCTCATGCCGCGGCCGAATCCTTGGGCCCATTTGACATCGTTCACAGTGCTGCTTGTTGCACATGAAATGAAGACCACACGTCCTGTCCACGCGCACGCATGCTCACGCATGCTCACTGGCATTGTGGCTTGTTCCTCACCAATTGCTTGACTTGTCTCACCATCTCCCCTCTCGTGCTCCTTGCACTCGCTTTTCGTCGTCGTCATCGTCCTAATCCTTCTCTTCCTTCTCTTGCTTTTGTTCTTCGTTTGCTTCCTCTTCGTTGCCGTCAGTTGTTCCTGGGGTCCCTGCCGGAGAATGTGGACGAGTGGGCGGCGTGCGTGCAGGCATCGCGGCAGGAGTTTGAGGCCATTCGCAAGCAGGTGCGAACATGTATGTGCTACTGGTGTGTCAGCATTGAGCATTGGCGCGGGCGCCGTGAACCGAGATTGGGTGTTTTGTTTTGAATTGAATTCAGTTTCAACCACTCATCAACGCACCGACTCGCAGTCCGTCCATCCTTTGCTTCATCATCCTCATCACCAACCATTGTCGTCACCAACGCTGCCACTGTCATTGTCGTTTGTCATTTGTTATTTGTCGTTTGTCGTTTGTCGTTTGTCGTTTGTCGTTTGTCGTTTGTCATTTGTCATTTGTCATTTGTCATTTGTCATTTGTCATTTGTCATTGTCTGTCGACAGCACATGGTTGACCCGCGCGCGAGCACGATGCAAGATCTCACCGTCAACAACCCGCTTTCCCAGGACGAGCAGGTGTGCACACGTGTGGTGTGCATGTGTGTGATGTGTGATGTGTGATTTGTTTGTGTGTATGGTGTGTTGTTGGTGTATGGTGGTTTTGTTTGTCGACACAGGAAGCAGCCTACCGCCTTCCCAGGATGCCTTAACACATCGTCCACGCCTCCCACCCATACACCCCTGTCTCCACCGGTGCAGAGCCCCTGGTTCCAGTTTTTCCAGGACGAGGAGCTGCGTGACGTCATTGTCAGGGTGAGCACGAACTACACCATCAGTACACGCGCTGGAGTGCTGTGTGCGCGCGTGCTTTGTGTGTGTGTGTGCTTTGTGTGTGTGTGTGTGTGTGCGTGCTTTGTGTGGATGTGTGTGTGTGCGTGTACGTGTACGTGTACGTGCACGTGTGTGAGTTGTGTGTGTGTGTGTGTTCACGATTGTGTATGCGGCTGCAGTCACAACCCCTCTTACTGACCACAGCATCCACCCATGAAATACCGTCGTCCTTCTCCTTCCCACACTTGCAGGACGTGACACGAACGTTCCCGGAGGTTCGCTACTTCCACACGGACCGCGTGTACGACATGATGACCCAGATCCTCTTCTGCTACAGCAAACTCAACCCAGACATCAGCTATCGGCAGGTGGGCGCTTGTGCGTGCGTGTGTGTGTGTGTGTGCGTATGTATAGTTTTCCGTGTGTGCACACGTGAAGCTGTGCGTGAGTGCGTGTGTTCATACGTGTACACGCGTGTGTATGATCACATTTCCATCTGTCATGCATTACATCATTCCACACCATGACGGATCACGTTTTTCGATTGTCATTCTCCAACTTCACCACCACCACCACTGTTCATCAGGGGATGCATGAGCTGCTTGCGCCGATTCTGATGCTGCTGGACCAAGAGAGCATCAGGGTTGACGATGCAGACATCCGCCCGTGAGTCATGGCGTGACGTGGAGAGGTGGCAATGGATGGGATTACGCGTATGGATGGGGGAAGGGGGAGGGGTGTGGCAATATGTGAGATGTACATGGAGGAGTTTGGGGGGGGGTAACACCTCCCTGTCTTTACCTTCGCTTACACACACACACACACACACACACACACACACACACACACACACACACACACACACACACACACACACACACACACACACACACACACATACACACACACACACACACACACACACACACACACACACACACACACACACACACACACACACACACAGGGCTGAGATGCAGGTTGTGCTGAATCGCGCGTATGTCGTACACGACGCCTTTGCCGCGTTTTCCAAACTCATGGAGAAAATGAAGCCTTTCTTCGAAATTGAAAACCACCGCCACAACACAACAGCCACCGCCAGCAACAGCAGACACCGAGGCAGCAACACCAACGGCAGGCGCTCGCAGAACACGAGCATGAGCAGCAGCGTGTCGTCGCGTCGCGGGCTCTCCCGGTCCACGTCTGCCAGGGACTGGATCAGAACGAAGCACGCGCGAGACTTTCAGCCCGACCCAAACAACAGGGACGACGATGAGGACGACGATGAGGACGATGGCAGTGATAGCGGTGATGGCAACAGCGGCGGTGGTGGTGCGGTGCAGAGGAGCGTCTCGAGTCCTCCCAAGGATTCACCACTGAAGGAGAAATTGAACAAGTGAGCAAACGGTCGCGCGCGTGCTGCTGTGCATGCGTGTACATGTGTGTGTGCGTGTTTGTGCATACGTGTACTTCGTTGTTCGCCTGCCTGCCTGTACTCTTGTCGCACCACCTCACCTTCCGTGCATGTGACCATGTGTGTGTGTGTGTGTTCAGGCTGCAGCACGAGCTCGTGAGACGCCACGATCCGCAATTGTTTGCGCGGTTGGAGGAGTTGCAAATCCCTCCACAGGTCTTTGGCATGTGAGTTCAGCATGATTTTGTTTTTGTGTGCGTGCGTGTGTGTGTGTGCGTATGTGTACGTGTGTGTGTGTGTACCACGTGTGTCGTTGCGTGCTACTGTGAGCATGACCATGCTGCTCACATCTCCCCTCCTACGCGGCTCACCACCTTCTCCCCTCTTCCAGTCGATGGATCCGCCTGCTTTTCAGCCGCGAGTTTGCGTTTGAGTCCACGCTGGCGGTGTGGGACGCGCTCCTGGCGGACTTTGCTCTCCTCGACTACCTCTGCCTCGCCATGCTCATGTACATCAGGGACTACGGTACGGAGACGTGTGTGTGTGTGTACGTGTGTGTGTGTACGTGTGTGTGTGTGCGTGTGCGTGTGTATAACAGTGCACCACTTCGTCACGTTACCTTCATGTCCACTCATCCTCACATCAACCCTCCTCCTCCATTCCTCCGTGTCCATGCCCGCCACCCCATCTGCAGTGCTCGAGCACGACTACGTGGAGTCGCTGAGCATCCTCATGCGCTACCCAAATGTGCAGGACGTGCAATATCTCATCCAAAAGGCCCTCCACCTCAGGCAACCAAAGGTACAGTAGTGGCGCAGGTGCTTGGAAGCTATGGCGACAATGAGTCAATGTGCAGCTCTGGTGTTGTACACACTCGACTTTACGTTTCTCATCACTCGTTGCTGGCTCTCATTTGCGCCGAACTCCATTCAAAACAACACAACGTTTGCCCTTCGTTCTTCCTCTCTTTCACTCGCTCATTTTTTGCGTTTTTCACTGCGCATCTTTCCTCTCCATGTGGTCCTCCGTGCAGTCCTACCCTGATCCCGCCGGGTGGGCATATGTTCCGAAACCAGCGGCCTCAACCGAGCCAGAAGACTCTTCGCTCCAAAACTACATCTCCCAGGCAACAGAATGGTCAGTTGTGACAGCGAAGTGTGTGTGTGTGTGTGTGTGTGTGTGTGTGTGTGTGTGTGTGTGTGTGTGTGTGTGTGTGTGTGTGTGTGTGTGTGTGTGTGTGTGGATGTGTGTGTTTGTGTAAGTGTACTTGCGTATGTTATTATATGCACTCCTTCGACACTCCTGACTTACTCTTCCATTCCTCGAAATCACCACCACCACCAGGACCATGGGTCTGGTTGACGCGTACCTGCCCCACTGGATATCGTCCCCCGCCGACGTGCCCCCGCAGCTCAAGAACATGCGATTCGCGCCAACCGTCCAGGACTTTAGACAGGTAGGTGTATGGAATGTGTGTGTGTGTGTGTGTGTGTGTGTGTGTGTGTGTGTGTGTGTGTGTGTGTGTGTGTGTGTGTGTGTGTGTGTGTGTGTGTGTGTGCGTGAGCGTGTGCGTGAGCGTTCAAGCGAGCTCATACCGACCCCACTCCCTTTCCTTTTCCCTTTTTCCAGTTGGAGATGCTGCGGGTGCAAGAGGCGCTTGTCCGGCTTGGCGAAGAAATGGAGGAAACCATGGAGGAAATGGACGCCAACATTACGCAAGACGGCCGCGTTCGTGACTCGGACAAAATGTTCCTCCTCAACGTCCAGCTTCGAAAGGTGCAAACTTCATGTGCGTGCCTGTACCTCTGTTCTCTTTTCTGTTCTCTTCCTATTCTCTGGTCTCCTCCCGCCCCCCCACGCATCTCATCACATGTTCCCACACAACCCGCGTCAACACCAACCTTGACCTCCCCTCGCTGCCTGCAGGTGTGCCTGACGCTGCTTGGTCGTCTCCCGCTGGAGGCGCGAAACTTCCCGCGCGTCGCAACAAAGGAGGAAGAATCCGCTCTTCCAGCACACCTCCAGCAAGGTCGTGATTGTGTGTGTGTGTGTATGTGTCTGTGTGTGTGTGTGTGTGTGTGTGTGTGTGTGTGTGTGGTTGTGTGTGTGGTTGTGTGTGTATGTGTGTGTGTGTGTGTGTGTGTTTGTGGGTTGTGCTGTGTTCAATCGACCATCACTACTTCTTCTCACCCGGCTGCATCTCGTACTTGCACTGATTCACTCCTCAACCGTGGCACGGTGCAGACAAAACCGCCAGCTCAACATCTCCACAGCCATCATCATCATCAGCCGCGGTGCCATCATCATCGTCATCATCGTCATCACGTGCGCGTCACAAGACCGCCAGCGGTCGGCAGCAGCGCAGCGACGCGAATCGCAGGAGCAAAGGTCCCCACAGCTGCTGTTGTTGCTGTTGTTGGTGTTGGTGTTGGTGTTGGTGTTGGTGTTGGAGAGGAGAGGGTCATCACCAGCGTGCTGTCATGTGCGACACGCTCGCAGACCAACTTGTCAACCGTCGCATGCTGTTGCATGTTTGCTCGCATTTCTTGCTCATCTATTCTCGCCCACCTCCACCAACGCACAACGACGACATCGCAGTATCGTCCTCCAAACCGTCCAAGTCTCGTGGCAGCGGTGGTGGCAGCGGAGGTGGAGGATTCTTCCGCATGGGTCGACAGGCAAAGCCTCCACCGGACATTCCCATTGAGGGCGGTAACGTGATGCAACTGCCGGAGGTGGCGTTTGAGCCGCTGTCAGTCATAGAGGGGCACAGGGAAGTCCTACGCGAGAACTTTGGCACGCGGTATGAGGCGTTTACAGCAGACGCGGACACAGAGGACCCATCACCGCTCTGGCTGGCGCTGGCCAGGCTTCCAGATGACAGACACACGCACGCGTCCATTGCCGTGAAGTCCAGCGGCAGTGAAGGTGTTGGTGTTGTTGATGGTGATTGGGGACATGATGGTAGTGCAAGTGGTGGCGACGGTAGTGGTGATGGTGGAGACGATGGCGTGACGCAGCAGTTGCAGGAGGAGCAGGGGGAGGAGGGGAGCGGTGAGGTGGAAGCTTTGGCGTCAACTAAAGCACAGCGAGAAGATGAGAAAGAGGAAGAAGAGCAAGAAGAGGATGGTGATTTCAGCACCGACAGTGCAAAGAATGGCGAAGCAGCAACGGCTGGAGGGAGCAATGCTGGCGACAGCGAGGCGATACGCACATGTGGACCCAATGTTGCGCAGGAACTCGCACTCGCACAACAGGACGACGACGATGATGATGACGATGGTGATGGTGACGATGATGACGTGGCGGGAGGGGAGGCGAGTAGCGCTGAGAAGGACAGCACGGCCGCCACAAGCAACGACGAACATCAGCAGCAGCAGCAGCAGCAGCAAGGTTTGGATCGAAGCAGCGGTGATGGTGATGGCACCAGCAGTCCTGATGGCGATGGAGGAGCGGACCGTCCATCCTCCAACGCTCCGTCCAGTTTGTCGGAATCCGTTATTGTCGTTAATGCAGACGACATTGAAGCACCAATGTGATTGTGTGTGTGATAGTGTGTGTGTGTGTGCGTGTGTGTTCGTGTGCTTGCGTGTGTGTTGATTGCATGTCTTTCCCTTGTTGTTTGGCATCTTGGCTGGAGTTTGTTTGATAGGGACACTTGTTGGTGCAGCGTAGGGTTGATCGTTGGTGGAAAGCACGCAAGTACACGAGAATGAATGAACAAAAAGACAATGCAGACCGCTCTAAGGCATCGAGCAAGGGCGAGAAGAGAAGGAAGAGTGAGGCGCAATGCCTGTTTGACATGAAGCCATGATGTAGGACTGTGTGTGTGCGTGTATGTGTGCATGAAAAAAAGCACCCCGCGGCAAGATTGCCATGCTGGCCGAAGAGGCCACGGTGAAAGCAGCGTCACGCTCAAGCGGAGGATGAGGACGACAGGCCCGACAGTCCGGATCCTCTGATGAGACCCTGTGTGCAGCGAAGAGCGGTGAGGAAAGTTGGCGGCGTTGAGACAGCAGTGTAACGTAACATCGCCGAAAACTGCAACTTTTAAAGCAGTCAAACACACACACACACACACACACACACACACACACACACATACACACACACACACACACACACACACACACACACACACACACACACACACAC
>NW_004754919.1:792834-801615 GCF_000188695.1 Salpingoeca rosetta | reverse complement strand
TGTGATGTTGTCAGCAATCCATGTTCGTCGTAGACCACAAGGGGGACGCACAACTTACAACACACACACACACACACACACACACACACACACACACACACACACACACACACACACTCGTCCGCACCTGTGTCTCGACGCCGACGTTCATCTGGAACCTGACGGTGAGGAACGCGTCGAGCGGGATCGGGTAGAAGAAGCGCGAGTCGCGCATGGCCGCGCGCACGTTGTAGAACCCGCCGCCGTGCTTCGACTTTTTCGGGTCACCGACCATCTCCAGCCTGGCAGTTGCAACGCGGTGAGTGAGTGAGTGAGTGAGTGAGTGAGTGAGTGAGTGAGCGTGGAATTGGGCGTAGAGCGTGCAAGGCATCCAACACACTTACACACACACACACACATATAGACCAACTCACTCGTTTGTGGTCTGCGGGGAGATGGAGAGGAGAATGAGGCGCTGGTTGGTGAGGAGGAGATAGCCCGGCACAAGCTCTTCAAACACCTGCAGGTTCGTCGCGTCTTGGAAGTAGAGCTTGACATACGGCATGGAGTCCAGCCCCGCAACCCGCCGCTCGCCAGGAACAAGCAGACCTGCAGAGATGGGGCAGAGTCGCAAAGGTGGGGTGGAGGAGGTGTTGTGGTTACAGATGATGGCGTTGGGAAGATAGCAGTAAGGTAAGCTGAGACGACTCGTGATGCACTACAGCAGCAAACAGACACAGACACACACACACACACACACACACACACACACACACCCACACACACACACACACACACACACACACACAAGGACAGGCACGGAGAGGTACTGGTCCTACGGGTACAGGGAAGCGAATATGTACACACGCACATGCACGCACGCACCTTGGATGAACTCATCGATGGTGCTGTTGCCGAGGAGGGAGTGGAACTTCTGCTGCGATCCGCGGGCAGCGCTTGAGCCAGCATGCTCGACCTGAATCAAGACGGCACGCGTGTGATGGCGTAAGGTTGTATGTGCGCGTGCATGTATTCGCGAGGTTGAGCGTGCATCTCTTGGTTTTGCAGTGCACACAGAGCCACAAACACAGAGACACAAAGACACAGAGACACAGACAGACACACACACAGACACACAGACACAAGAGACACAGACACACAGAGACACAAGAGACACAGACACACAGAGACACAAGAGACACAGACACAGACACACAGGGTCCACAACAGCCGACTGCTCACCGTGGCCAGGAGCGCCTGGCGGGAGGCGTGCCGGCTGAGGCTGTCCCACACGACCTCGGAAGCTGATCCAATGTGAGGTTGCGAAAGTGGCAATGAGGTGGAACTGACACGATCCAAAGTAAGTTACGCACACACACACACACACGCACACACACGCACGCACACGCACGCACATACGCACGCACGCATGATCCCTCTCTCTCAACCACTAGAAAGCAGGCCACCGTTGTGCATTGTGGCTGTTGTGTTTGACGCTCGTACTGTGGCTGGTGAGGGACTGGCGGCCAAACGGCGATGGCTGCGGGAACCGAGTGGGCTGCACGCCAGCGTGAGGTGGTGTGACATGAGAAAAGTGAGAACACATGAATTTGTATGACAGAGTGCATACACATGCAGCCGTGCACACACACACGCACACATCACGCACGAACACACGCACACATCACGCACGAACACACGCACGAACACACGCACGAACACAGCACACACACAGCACACACACAAACACACGCAAGCACGCACAAACACAACACCAACCTGGGCGGCGATGAAGCCCTGTTGTTGTTGCTGCTGCTGCTGCTGGAAATGTGGCACTTGCTGCTGCTGCTGTTGCTCTTGGTAGCCCTGGTGGTGGAGCGAGGCGTGCTGCTGCTCCGGCGGTGGTGGTGGCGACGTGCTGGCATAGTGGCCACTGGGAGGAGACCACTGTGGATGTGATGGGACGGGATCACGGCCAAGGGACACATACAGGGTGAGCACACACGCTGTGGCGAAAAAGAAAAAAAAAAGGCAAGACCCCAAGGGGTGGCAGTGCCCTCCGTCTGTCAAGGACCAACAACAACGCTCACACGATACACGTTTTCAAACATGCCTGCGCGTTGAACTGGGCCTGGGGCTGGTACTCCTGTTGTGGTTTTGGTTCTTCTTCGTGCTGCTGCTGGAACTGCGGCTGCTGCTGCTGCTGCTGGAACTGCTGCTGCTGCTGCTGCTGCTGCATGTCCTGAGCAAAGGGGTTGGCCTGAAGCGATGGACAAACACATGGAGCGAACATGCACGTCAGTTCCAGCAAAACGCCCACTGAATTGACGAATGAGCACGAAACACGAATGCATGGTGTTCAGCGCACGGCAAGCAAATCACCTCAACGGTCCCTGGCTGCTGCGCAGCCTCTTCCTGCTGTCAAGTGGCAAAACATGAGGGTGAGGGAAGCGCGATCCCAAGTGCGGACAGCACGGTGCAGGCAGTCAACAGGCCAGCGATCGCGCAAAACGCCGCCGAAACACACCAGACGACAAGCCTCGCCACCGAATCTCCGATGTTTTACAAGCAGCACCACTCACGTTGATCAGGCGGTTGTGGTCGCTCATGACTGCCGGCTGTTGTTGTTGATTTGTTGATGGTGAAGGAGGGAGACACGCGGAGCAAATGAGATCGAGTGTGTTGTTGTGTTGTGTGCAGATGGAGACAATCGTGTTGTGCGTCAGTGCCAGACAAAGGCCGCGAAATTCAGCAATGATTTCGCCCATTTCTCCGAAGTGGAAGCAAGCGCCTGTTTGGCGTGGCTTTGGGCTTTGTCTGCTGGTTGATTGCTTCTTGAGGTGTTTTGACAACGTGGTTTGTTGAGATGGTGTACATGCATTCATTCAATCGTATGCACAGATGACACTAAGCTACAGGTATGCGAAACAAACAGCTGTTATGTGCACTGCTTTGATCTACACTGCACTCTCCCCTCGCAGGGGCTGTGCATCGTCGTCGCCATCGTCGTCGCCTCCGTTGTGCTCGTGAACTGCCGCTGTTGACTTTGGTGCGACGCGCGTTGTGGAACCGCCATCATCTGTGCAGTGGTGCATGGGCAAGGAATGGGGAGGAAGTGGTTGATAAGTGGAGGAGTTGGAGCGCATGCACACGCACAGCGGTCAACACTGTCGCGTTTGGACACGCTTGAACACACACACACACACACACACACACACACACACACACACACACACACACACACACACACACACACACACACACACACACACACACACACACACACACACACACACACACCTGAGGAGCCGGAGGAGAAGATGAGGTGGAGGAAAGTGGCAGCAAGACCGAGGGCGTTGCGCGTTCGCAACAGCTGCACCATGCTCTCCACATCGGGTCTTTGGAGGAGGGAACATTGGGACAAGAGGAGGGGAGGGTGCAACGGGTGAGACAGTCTGTACCAAGGTAACTTTGAATCGTGACAGAAATACACAGACGGTCACACAGATGTACACAGACAGACAGACAGGCAAGACAAGACAAGACAAGACAAGACAAGACAAGACAAGACAAGACAAGACAAGACAAGACAAGGCATCCACGCAAACGCTCAAACACACACACACACACGCACACACCGCTGTGGATCGCGTTTGCCGCGCTGTTGGAGGTCGAGGTAGAGGTCGTTGTCGTACACGCCAACAAGCAGCTCCTGCTGCAGCGCCGCCACGCCCACGCCAATGCACGCAAGATATACTGGAGCATGGGCGAGATGGGGAGGAGGGAAGAGGGGAAGATGAGGAAGTATGAGTGCGCATGTGTGTGTGTATGTATGTGTGTGTTGTGCAGGTGGAACAAAACAAGCGTGAACCGTGACCGACTTCTCTCCTTCACACACATACGAACCCCCCCCCCACACACACACACACACGTGCATCTGAAACGACCACGAAGCGTACCGATTGTGTTGATGTACCAGATGGCAGTGACGGGCTGGCCTGTTTCGCGGCGGCGGCGGCGGTGGAGATAGAGAGAGACGAGACAGAAGCACGCGGCACACTGGAACATGGCCGTGAAGGGCCGGGTGATGCTGGTTAGGGGGGGGGGAGGCAGGTAGAAGGAGGAGGATTTGGAGAGATTAGGATGAAGGAGGTGGAATGGTGAAGATGACAAGGTGTGGGGAGTATGTACTAATGTTCAGAGGGGCGCAGCGACAGTCAGTTTCTCGTCCATGGTTCTGCAACCACAGCTACACTCAAACACTCAAACACACAGATACACACAGATACACACACACATGTTCACGCACCTGTCCATGAAGCACACGAATGTTTTGTCGCGGTCACTGAGAAAGGCGTCGACGGAAATGCACGAGGCGGAAACATCTGCGCTGTCGTCATAAACGCTCGTGATGACGAGCAGGTGGACCAGCAGGAACCCTGAGCCAGGGGTTGTGGCAATTAGGGTGAGGATGGTGGATTGGGGATGAGGGTTGAAGGATGTAAAGTGAGATTTGTGTTGTAACAGTTCCTGCAGCGGCTGCTGCCCCTCCTTTCCCTTGCTTTCTCCACGCACACACACACACACACACACACACACACACACACACACACACACACACACACACAGAGCGACTGGACGCACCGAGGAGAAAGGTGTGGGCGCGGTGGATGAGCGCTGAGGAGTACGAGTCAACCGCCTTGTTGGCACCAGGAGGCGCACACACGTGCATGCACGCAATGGCGTGAGTCAGGCGTTGGTGGGAGCTGCACAAGTTCAAAGTCCAGCAACATCATTATCACACACACACACACACACACACGCACACACACACATACATACACATACAAATTCGCACACGCATATCACGCATGTACATACTCACGAGGACCCATGGCCTGTGTGGCCGTTCGTGATACTCGTCAGCGCCACCGCTGTCCTCGCGCCGCGCGGCCTGGCGAGTCGTCGCCTGGAATGCGCGCACACCTGAAGACACGTACATGGGTGATGTGAGCATAGAGGTGACCTCAGTAACGAACAGAATACGACGCACAAAAGATAAACACACGTTTTCACGGACGTACACACACACGCACACAACACACACGCGCACACACACACACGCACGCACACATACACACACGTCCGAACGCACCTTCGACGTAGGTCTTCTGCTGTGACTCCTGCGGTGACTGGGCTTTGATTCGTGGACCTGTTTTCCAAGTGGCGTGAGCAGGAGGATGAGCGGAGGTTATGCGCACACTGAAGAAATGTCTTGACAGCATCACAGCAACATGTGCACGAAGAAAGGAGACGTTCGCCCTCACCCTCTCCCCGCCCACCTCGCGTTGTCTTCGTTCGCGTGAGTGTCAGCGTGCCATCCCGGCTGTCGTCCTGGATCAAGTCCTCCTCGTCCACTTCGTTCAGCGCAGGCCATGCTGCATCTGCTGTGTTGTGGACACAACCGGAGATGGACGTGAATAACAACACTCATATCGCATGAGGATGTCACGCTTGACAACGCACACGTGCACACGCGCCGATGGCGCATACCTGGTGGCTGCGACAGCGTTGATCCGGAACCCCACGTGCTGTCAGTTCAACGCGGCGGCGCTCGTTGAGAGCGATGAAGACAATATGGCAGGTGCAGAATCACTCGACGCAAACACACACACACATATACGCACACGCAAGCACACACACACACATATACGCACACGCAAGCACACATGCACACAAGCACACGCAAGCACACACGCACGCCTACCTGGACTTCTCGCGCGCTTCATTGCTGTCAGGCGTTGCTCTCTCGCTTGCCCTGGTCGAAGATGGAAGAGCTGTGGGCGTGTTGGTGTTGTGTTGAGCAAGGAAGAGTCATGTGAGTGCATATGAAGGTACGCGCGCATGCAAGCGAGGAATGCAGCACAGCAGCGTGCCTCTTAGACTCTCGCACAGCCTGGCACGGGCCTCACGCATACACGCGCAGATGCGCATGCGAAACATGTTCACGTAATACTTACAGCCGTGGCGTTTGATGCTTTCGAGTCGACGTGAGGCGAGCGACTTTCCCTGAGGGCGGCGTGGCCGCCGATGTTCTCTCGGTGCCTCAGGTGCTTCACTGCCCTGTGTGCTCTCGCTGCCTACAGCGGGGATGCGAAGCGGCTTCAAGCGCGGTGGCGCCTTGATCACCCTCATGGGCTCGGTATCCCCCGCATCCGGGTTCTGTTCCTGTCGCTTTGGCTGTCTCTCGTGGTTACTTCGCTCGCCACGTGTATCGTCATCTAACTTTCTCCTTCTCCTTCTCCTCCTTTGTGGCCGCATGCGACCCTCCTTCACATCATCTCCGCCATCGTTGTCGTCACCACCGTCGGCGTCAAGCACTTCGTTGCCGCCACCCTCATCACTCGACTCAATGGGCTGGCGCTGTGGCCGCTGTTGCCTCGTACTCTGTCGCCTCCGCTCCTTCCTTGCTCCACCGCCTCTCCCCGCCTCTTCACCACTTCCAGCATCAACTGCTTCCTCCTGTTTCTCCCCATCACCACCACCACCACCACCACGATGCACGTTGCCATCCTCCTCGCTGCTCCTCATCGTTCAGCTTCTTGTTTGTTTGGTTCGTCGTTATCGCCGCGGATAATTAGCCATGTTACTTATCAATCTTCCACAACCGCCTCTTGCTTTGAGCGGCGAAAGAAGACGAGGAGGAGGACAGCAACAACCACAACCACAACACCAACGCAGCCAACCTACCACCCACTTCTCGCATCGCGCATCTCGCATCTCATACAACTGTTGCGCGCGAGATGTCTGCTGGGAAGTATGCGCGGCTGTTGGAGCCGCTGAATTTGGGCTTCACGCAGGTGAAGAACCGCGTGCTGATGGGGAGCATGCACACGGGTCTGGAGAGCGGCCTGCTGCTGCCGTCTGGCCTCAAGGAGATGGCTGCGTTCTTCGAGGCCCGTGCTCGCGGCGGTGTGGGGCTCATGGTCACTGGCGGCATTGCCCCAAACCGGGAGGGTCGCGTGTCCCCTTTTGCCTCCAAGCTCACCTACAAGTGGGAGGCCCGCCGCCACCGCGTCGTCACCGACGCCGTGCACAAATACGACGCCAAAATCTGCATGCAGATCCTCCACTCCGGCCGGTGTGTGTGTGTGTTTGTGTTGTGTGTGTGTGTGTGTGTGTGTGTGTGTGTGTGTGTGGTGGGCGTTTCCAGTGTGTGTGTGTGTGGTTTTATGATCTCACTTATTGGACTCATACCTTTGTCTCACACACACAACATGCACTGGATGCAGGTATGCATATCACCCGCTGGCAGTGGCGCCAACGAAGCTGCGATCCCCGATTTCCTGGTTCACCCCGCGCGAGCTCTCAGATAAGCAGGTCGAGCGCACCATCGACGATTACGTCCGGTCAGTACCTGTGCTGTTGGTCTGCATGTTTGTGTTGTTTGTGTTGTTTGGATAAGCGGTGTCGAAAGCCACAGCATTGTATCTCACTCCGTATGCGTGTCCACACCTGCGCGCAGGTGCGCGGAGCTCGCACGCCTTGGCGGCTATGATGGCGTCGAGGTTATGGGCAGCGAAGGTGAGTTTAACAAAAATAAAAAAGGATGTGTGTGTGTGTGTGCGTGAGAGAGAGAGAGAGAAAGAGAGCGTGTGTGTGTGTGTGCGAGACAGAGAGAGAGCGTGTGTGTGTGTGTGTGCGAGACAGAGAGAGCGTGTGTGTGTGTGTGTGCGAGAGAGAGAGAGAGAGAGTGTGTGTGTGTGTGTGTGTGTGCTGTGCTGTGCTGTGCTGTGCTGTGCAAGTGGGTCGTGCCTTCCCGCTACCTTCCTCACAACCGCCTCCCTCCAAATCACCAATCATGCAGGGTATCTGATCAATCAGTTCCTGGTGGAGCGCACGAACCGGCGGAAGGACCGATGGGGCGGCGCATACGAAAACAGGATGCGCTTTCCCCTCGAGATTGTGCGACGCATGCGCCAGAGACTCGGTACAATGTGACACTCAGTGTGAAAATGTGTGTGTGTGTGAATAGATGGGAAGTGTGCAACGCTGTTTGCCCGTCCCTGAGTTTTTGGAGGTACCATCCCAATGCATTGTTCACTGAAGCTCCTCTCGTCACCGAGCCACCTCTGCTGTGAAAACCACTGCCGTGCTGCTGCGACAGGCGAGGACTTTATCATCATCTTCCGGCTGAGCATGCTCGATCTTGTGGACAAGGGCAGCACCTGGGACGAAATTGTCACGGTAACAGGAGAAGGAGTGAGAGAATCGCATTCGTGAGGGTGGAAGAGGAAAGGTTGCAAGAGGCTGGCACATGGTTTCTTGGACTGTACCAAAGTTCCGTACTCATACACCAACCAACACACACACACACACACACACACACACACACACACACACACACACACACACACACACACACACACACGTGCGCGCGCGCGTCCTTCCAATAGCTTGCAAAGGAGCTTGAGCGGGCCGGCGTGACGATTCTCAACACGGGCATTGGCTGGCACGAGGCGCGCATCCCTACCATCGCCCCCATGGTGCCAAGGTGTGTGCATGTGTCTTTGTGTGTGTGTGTGTGTGTGTGTGTGTGTGTGTGTCTTTGTATGTCTTTGTGTGTGTCTGCGTCTGCGTTTGTGCCTGTGTGTGTGCATGTGTGTGCATGTGTCTTTGTGTGTGTGTGTGTGTGTGTGTGTGTGTCTTTGTGTGTCTTTGTGTGTCTTTGTGTGTGTCTGCGTCTGCGTTTGTGCCTGTGTGTGTGCATGTGAGTGCATGTGTCTTTGTGTGTGTGTGTGT
>NW_004754919.1:774382-784382 GCF_000188695.1 Salpingoeca rosetta | reverse complement strand
ATCCTTTGCAATCGCCTGAACCAAACGCATGCAGCAACCAAGAACAACAACATCATCATCAACAAGAATTGCGTGTATGTATGAGATCACACAGCGCTGGCAAGACTGTCCAATGCTACCAATACCACCCACTGCCACCACCTCTGTTGACCTCTCCGACTTACCCTGAGGAGGACGTGACAGACGCGTGGGCCGGCTTGAACGCTGAGCACGTATTGGCCTTTTGTTGTGGCGCGGCGAATGATGAATGCGCCGTTGGGCGAGGACGCAAGGTATCTGTTGGCACGTGCCTTGGACCACTTTAACCGACACCACGGCTGCTTGAACACATCAACCTGCGACACAGCAACAACAACAACAGCAACAACAGTAACAGCAACAACAGTAACAGCAACAACAACAACAACAGCAACAACAGTAACAGCAACAACAGCAACAACAGTAACAGCAACAACAACAACAACAACAACAACAACAGTAACAACAGCAGCAGCAGCAACAACAACAACAACAACAACAACAACAACAACAACAAACAACAACATGAAGGTTGCGTGAGTGGCTGCGCCGTTTTGTTTCCTTTGCTTCGTCACAGTGGATCAACCAGTAAAAAGCGCAGAGGGAGAACAACAAGCACGTACCTTCTTCGCGCCTTTTGATGCCATGTGGATGAACATGGTGCGCTCATTCTGCTCTGTTCCAGCAGGCAACACATGCTCTGCCACAATCACATCCCAATCTTCCTCATCCATGGCTGTGGCTTTGCGTGTGGCTTTGCTTCTTCGCCTTGTTGTTGCTTTGCTGTCTTTGACCTTCTCCAGCTCAGCCCGGGATTTGCGGAATAATTGTAATGTCACCCACAAATAATCCAGCCAAACAGCAACAAACAAGTGGAAGAAAGCAATGTGAAGAAGAACAAGAAGCGTGCATCTATGCATGCTTCTCCTCAACTTGTCTCCTTCCCTCAACTTCCTTCGATCTCCCTCAACAGTGTGTGCTTCCCCCAATCCACTGCCTCAACGCATCCCTCCCCCTTCCCCCAAGGCCACTCTACGCCTGCTTGTTGCCGCGAATGTGCCGCTGCGGCGAGTTTTGGCGGCGGTCACCGCGCTTGAGGCGGTACAGATACGCGGCACGACGCGCCTGCGCTCTTCGCGGATCGTTCAGCTCCGAGGGTTCCGGGCCTTGATACGTGATAGTGAATGTATGCGCGCGCGTGTGTGTGTGATTGAGTGTGAGTGTGTGTGTGTATGTGTGAGAGTGTGTATGTTAGTGAAGAGAAGGGCGGACAGAGATCCTCCGCACACGTTAAATGCAAAAGCACAACACAATGTCGAGAGCACACACACACACACACACAAACACACAAACACACAAACACACAAACACACATACATACACACACAAACACACAAACACACATACATACACACACACCTTGCCCTGCGAAGCGGTAGTGCTTGAGGATGTACTGCCGAATCGGAAGAGGCGGTGTCTTCTTGCGCCGATCCTTTGGAATCACCTAGCAATGCAACGTCACCACATGATGTCAGCGTCAGCAGCAGTCAATCAATCTGATCAATGCCCATGAGCAATCAACTCAAACAGTCAAACAGCTAACACACGCCTTCTCTGCTCCTCCTCCCCATCCTCTTCCTCTCTAACAATGCCATGCCCCTCCCAACGAACCAACCTTGCTGTACACGGCGTTTGGATCGTAATCCTCGTCGTGAATCTCAAACTCGCTATCATCGGTGTCGCTGCCGGCGTTGGCGTCCATCCACCCGCTCTCCCACAGCCCATCTACAATTCAACGCACGCACATGCAACATATTATCACTCGGTCGTGCCACACACACACACACACACACACACACACACACACACACACACACACACACACACACACACACACACACACACGCACGCACGCATGCACACACACACACACGCACGCACACACGCATCAAGACAAACCACACCCGTTCGTTCCACCCTTTTCTGACTCACCGCAAAGAACACGCGAGATGCGGGCGTACGCGCCGTCCTCATCATCATCCGTATCATAGTCATGCGCAAGCGCCTGAAGGAGTGAAAGCAAAACACACCCACATTGGCACATGAGAACGTGACTCCCCTCAACACACACACACACACGCACGCACGCACACACACACACACATGCACATGCGTCGCCCAGCCCTCCAGCCTCCTCCCTCTTTCTTGTTCCCCCCCCCCTTCCAAAAAAACAAAAACAAAGCATTTGACACACCTTTGAGGCCAGCCGCACGTCGGCGTACTGTGGCTCTTCAATGCCAGCTGTCTTTTCCTGCATTGCCATCTCCTTGTGCTTGCTCCCGTTGTCCTTTCCCTTCTTCTGCCGCCGCCGCCGCATCATCTTGGGCGATGTGCGCGGTTGTGCAATCTGCCGTGAATCGCGCATGGCAGCAGCACGGGCCAACGCACTCGTTCCCACCACCACGCCTCCCTCTGCATCATGCCCGTCATTGCCATGCACCGTCTGCCCCTGCGCGCCAACCTCAACTTCATCGTCGCCTTCGTCTTCGTCGTCACTGCTGAAGAAGTCAAAGTCACCCGTGTTGATGACAGCGTAAGCAGGATCGTCCTCCTCCTCGCTCGTCACAGTCAAATGGGACGCAGTGCTGCGAGTACTGCGAGTGCTTGCACTGTCATGGCCGTGCATCCACACACTGCTGCTTCTTGCACTGCTGGCGGTACTGCTGCTACTCGTAGTGCCACTCGTGTACGCGCTCGTGCTCTCCTCTTCAAACAGCAGCGACAACGCATCTGCGCGCTGCATGGGGCTGTCCGTCACACAGGCCTCCAGCCGGTAGTTGCTGCCCTTTGACGCCTTACTTGTGCCACGCAACATCGGCGGTTGAGAGGGCGGTGCTGGTACTTGCAGCTGTTGCTGGCGCCGTTTGCCCGGTTCGCCCACTTGCTCTCCGCCTGCGTCTGCCTCCTCATCCCTCCTCGCACCTGTCTCCTGCCTCCCGTCGTCTCCCATGCGCATGCTGGCCATCCTGGAGACGAGCTGTGCGGACAGCACGGCTGGAAGCGCTGCCTCTGCACCGGCAACGCTGATGGGGCTCGTCTCTGCCACGGCGCGCACCTTCGACAGCACCTTGCGGCGGCGGCGCGGTGACATCACGCTGGCGATGCTGTTCACTTTGCTCAGCACGCTGCGCACCGCATCCTCTTGCTGCTCGCGGGTTGACGAGGAGGAGGAGGAGGAGGAGAAGGGCAACGACGGCGTCGCGTCCGCAGCCTCTCTTGCTGCGGGCTCGCGGCGGAGGTGGGGCGAGTTTGGTGGCGTGTTCTCTGCACCTTCTGCCTGCTTGGTTGCGGCGCCACTGGTGCTGGCTGCGCGCGCGTGTCCGCGGCGATGACGACGGCGAATGCGTGGGCTGCCGGCGAGCGGCGTTGCGGTGCCAGATCGCGTGGTGGCACAGCCGCGTGCAGATGCCACGCTTGGGCTCGCCGTGCGCCGTGGCCCGAGGATATCCACCTCGCTGTCGGCGTCATCTGTGGAGGGAGCGGCGCACTCTCTGCTGCGGCGCGCTCTGCCACGTCCGCCGTCGATGGAGCATGATGACGATGCGAGGGACGACGATGATGCGCCACTCTCTGCGCGTGCCATGAGCGCGGAAAAATCCATAGACCGCAGCAGGCGGCAATGGGGCTCGCCTGCGCTGTGGCCAGCACGCGAGGGCCGGCGAGATGCACTCGCGCTGCCTTGCTGCTGCTGCTGCTGCTGCCTCTGCAGTGGCACGGGTGCGGAGGGACGGCGTGCACATGCATCGTGCATGGCAACGGCTCGCTCCTTTGCCTTGCTCATCTGCATCTGCATCTGTACGGGCGCTGACGGGCGACGTCCGCACGCATCCTGCATTGCACGCATGGCATGCATCGCGTGCTTGCTGCTGTGATGATTGCTCTGACGACGTCGCTGGCCGAGAAACTCGTCGCCCTCACGCCGCAGCTGCTGTACATTGTCGTACCGTACCGACGACTGCTGCTGCTGCTGCTGCTGCTGCTGCTGCTTCTTGTCGGCCGTTGTTGAGCGTGGCATCGTGCCGTTGTTGCTGTATCTGTTCATGCCAGGCCAGGTGGTTGTTCGCGCAACTCACCCGCAATGCTGCTTCGCGTGTGTGCGGCGGTCGTGCTCTTGGTTGGCGTCTCGCTGAAAATGAAATCCCATTCACGCTGGCTGGCTGACCGCCTGACTGACGGAGACGTGCGGTTCCTTGCTCAGCTGTCTGTCTGTTGTGTGTGTTGGGTTGTTGTGTGTGCTTGGTGTTGGGTTGTTGTTGGGTTGCTTGTTGGTTGCTTGTTGGGGTTGTGTTGTTTGTTGGTTGCTTGTTTGCTTGCGAAGCTTTTGTCTCCACAACCACGCGCACACCTCGCTTCTTGCTTGCTTGCTTTTGTCACCACAACAAATCGCAGCTTGCCTTGCTTGCTTGCTCGCACTTCTTGCGACGTCGTCGCATTGTCACCAACCCGTTTGGGTGGCGTTTTGCTTCGCTTCGGTGGCTCAAATGACCCGCCTTGAAGGTCAGGTTCAGGTAGGCAGCGACAATTAATGGGTGTCTTCAACGATTAATCTCTGGTCAGTGCGGTGATGTGCGTTTTGTTTTGATTTCAACATCGCGTCCGGTTTTTTGGCCGTTTTGTTTTTGTCAAATCACCGTCAATTTGCAGTTTGCGCGGCGCGCCTTTTTTTTTTTTGCCCCTTGCTTGCTTGCTTTGCTGTTTGCTTCTGGGCTGCGACCTTTTTGCCACTGACACCTTCCTCCCTTGTGGCTTGTTTGCTGGTTGTGTTTGACTACCATGCCCGCTTGTTCACCTTCTTCTTCTTCTTGTTCTGCGACGCTTGCCTCAATTGTTCTCAAGCTTAAATGGTGTATTGATCATTTCATGTCGCATGCACACATTCACGCACACGCACGGTGTTGTCGACCAACGAACAAGCCCCAGAGCCTTCACCGAACAAACTTCTACCTAACCAGCCAACCAACCAACCAACCAACCAGACAGACAAACAAAACATCGCGGACACCTAGAGCCATGACGCTGTTACCCTTTCCACACCACGTCAGGGCGAGTGAGATGCCGTGCGAGAGAGCGGGCGGAATTGAAGCGTGGGCTTGTTTCCTGCACGCTTCTGTCGCTGTTGCTGTTGTAACGCATGCAGCGACCGCCGTGCAGACGCAATCACATCACCGCCATCAACACCATCATCCGCCATAAGCTTTCCTTCAAAGGAACGTGTCCCCGCCTCGTCGCTGTTGTTGTCATTGGCGAGCGGCTTGCAGCACGCCTTGGTCGCTGCGTCAGTGCCGCAATCACTTTCACCACTGTCAACCGTCACCAAACCGGTTTTGGTCTTGCTGTTGTTGCTGTTGTTGCTGTTGCTGCTGTTGCTGCTGCTGCTGTTGCTGCTGTTGCCCTTGTTGCTATGTTGTGCCGTTGTCAGTGACAGCCGCGCCATGTCGCCCTGAACGGTGTCCTCATCTTGGTCGTGGACACGACCAGCGCTCACACGACACGTTGAATTGGCGGTGAACGCGCCCCTCCTGTCCAACGCCATCGGCGCCTTGATGTCGAAGAAGACCGGTTTGCACTCAGAGGATGATGCCGATGATGTGGTTGAGGATGTGGTTGAGGATGCCGTTGAGGATGAAAGAGACGGCGGCACCCAAACCATGCCCTGCACCCTGGTGTCGTCGTGTTTGTGGCTGATGGTGGCGCTGGTATCGATGGCGTGACGCTGATGATGGCGAACATCGTACAGCGCGACAGGCCGCAAGACGGGCGATGGCCGGATCAGTGGCGGCCACGCCTGCTGGTCCCTGCTCGCCGCTGCCGTTACCGTGGCGGGAGTGGTCGCTTGTGGTTGAACTGGTGTCTCCCTGGTCTCCGCGCCGTGTTGGCTTGTACCGGTCGCTTGCCGCCCAGTGTGTCCTTCGCTCTGCTGCTGGTCCATGAGGTTGCGCCGCACGATGATGGTGCGTGGTCGCCGGCGCCGTTCGTCGTCGTCGCCGCTGTCGCCCCACGAATCGAGTCGGCTGCGGGGCCGGAACTGCAGTGGCGAGCGCGAGCGGCCAGACCGCCGCCGAGTGCGCATGCTGCTGCCGCCTCTGTCGTCCTCGCTGTCCAGGCGCGCTCTCCTCGACAATGATGACGATGACGACGATGACAGCGCCGAGGACGATGGTGTGGCCCGGCGTGGGTGCGGCCGCACTCGTCGATGCCCGTTACGCGCAATGCCAATGGTGTGGATCATGCGAGGCGGCGAGTTGATGGCGTCCACGTGCCGTGGAATCAACGAGGGCCGTAACCTCGGCTCTGGCGTGGATGGTCGAAGTGGTTCCGCCATCTGCAAAACACACACACACACACACCATTGCACGTTCATTCATTCACATGAGACTTATGAGTGCCATCAAACCATCAGCACACACGCACACCACACACACGCACACACACACACACCTGTTGTTGAATGGGAGGACGTGCGGTGTCGAGAGTTGTGCTTGAATGAATCATGGCCCCTTGTTCCCCGTGGGCACCGCGCACGCGTGTGTGCGTTGTGGGTTGATTACAATGAAGAAGGACGCTTGGCTGGCGCGAAGAACAATGAACCCACAACAAACAAAGACAGAGAGTGAGAGAGAAATGAGACACAACGCACACGAACACACACACACACACACTGCCCGTTTTGGGTGTCCTCACCTCTTTCACTTTTGTCTGCACAACGCAAGCCACACATGACACACACACACACACACAATCTCTCTTCTTGCGCGTGTAAGCCCTGCTCACAGTCACAAACGAACAAACCCACGTGTAGCGTGACTTGTCGCCTCACCTGTGCTTGCTTGCGGCGTTGCTGGTGATGAAAGTCAGGTCGAGAGCAACAAGAGAGCGAGCAACACACACGCAAAGACTAGCAAACAAGAGAAGAGGAGGAAGTGCTGCGTGTCTGCGCGGGCGTGTTGTTGGATATGATGGGGCGGGACACACCACACGAACAACACCAGCTTGGCCTTGCTTTGCTTGCTTGCTTGCTTCTGTAAGCGCCTGCTGCTGCTGCTGTGAGGAAAAGACATACGAACGATTTTTCGCAGTGTGGAACGAAGAAAAGGAAAACAACAGTAAGGAGCGAAGAGAGGAATCGAGTCATGATGGTCGTGCCGCGTCTTTTTCAGATGCGTGCGTGCGCGGGTGTGTGGGGATGGTCGATGTGGTTGCACTCCCATCATCACCATCACCTCCCCTATATCCTCCATTCTCCACTCTCATCTCCATCGCTTACTCCGCCTCCTCTTCGCGTTTCCCCCCATCGGCATGCCCATTCGTCCACTGTGTATTGGTCAACAGAAAGCAGCAACAATGTCACGCGGGGCGCTCATGTGCACGTCACACGTCACACGTCGCGCCACAAGGCAACGCAACGCACATGTGTACCGCAATGCAAACACCCTTGTAACGAAAACAACAAACGGAGACCAACACACAGCTGCCGCACACACGCACACGGGGAAGAGCACAAACTAAAGCAATCGCCGAGTGCAGACAAGAGACATCCGCCACCACACGACAGCAACGTGGCCGGGTTGTGGAGAACCATGGTCAACGACAGTCAACCATAATCATGAATCCACAGCCATCGTCCACCTTGCTCTCCTGTAAGTGAACAGAGGATGTCGCAGGCAACACTCCACAACGCACAAAGGCCTGCGTGCTTCTCAGGGTGCAGATGTGAGGCAGAACAACAACAACAGAAAAAAAATCAAACGGCGTCAACGTAAAAGCTCAGCCATGCGCGCACCCACAAATCAAGTGCCACACTCACACACAATCACACAATCACACACAATCACACACTCTCACACGCACACACTCTCACACGCACACTCGCCCACACACCCACACACCCACACACTTCAACACACTCGCGCATACGTTCACACGTCTGAGTTGTCGGGTTCGAAGCGGCGTGTGATGGCCCGCCTCCAAAACCAGTAAAGGGTCACCACGGCACGGCAGCGTGTGTGCACATGCAGTGATGGGTTGCAAAAGGAGTTTGCAATGGACGCGGCGCCACCAAGGAGAGTCAGCTCACCAGTGGAGACACACGTTCCTTTGGGGAGCGAAAGCGGAAGCAATCATCAAAAGCCCAGCGGGTGGGCGATTGTGACAACAAGTGGGCGTGGCCCAGACATGCCGTCATTACATCTTCAGGCGGTGATGGGGGCGGTGGCGGTGGCGGTGGCGGTGGGTGGTGGCAGTGGTGAGGGCAGTGAGTAGACGCGTCGTGGTGGCAGGTGAGGGCGGTGGATGAGTGCGTGGTCGTGGTGGTCGTGGTCGTGGTCGTGATCGCGGCAGGGGGCATGGCGATGGCGGTGGCGAGCGAGGAAAACGACGTCGGGGCGTCGGACGAACGGGAGACCACAGAAAAGATACGAGAGGAAAGAAAAGTCACAGTAACGGGAAGAGGGGAGACAAAGAGGAACAAGAAACACGGACTTGTGCTGTGCAGTGTGGATGGAAACCGGTAGGAAAACGTGGAGAACATCAACGAAAGAGGAGGAAACGATGGGAGGGGTGGAAAGAGGGGGGGGGGGAAGAAGAAAGAAGAGAAGAGGTAGGTCGGAAGGTCAAGGAATGGGGTGAAAGAGGGGAACAGAAGAAAGGAGAGAAGAAGAGTGCGTGACAATGAATGACAGCACTCACTTCAAAAGAGGGGGGGGGGGATCCTGAAAGTGAAAGAGGGAAGGGAAAAAACGAACGAAAAAGAGGGGAAGGGGGGTTACGCTGAAGCAGGGTGCATGAATGCGCTTACTTCACACGTGGATTGACTTGTTTGGTTTCGTTTGGGTTGTGCCGTGCCGACCGACCCTACACCTGGTGAGGTGACTCGGGGTGCGGGGCGTACGGCGGTGAGCGCCTGATGTGGTGGTACCCGTGCGGGGGCGGCTCGTGTTTCGCCTGATACGGCGCACCATACGCCTGATGCTGCTGCTGCTGCTGCTGCTGCTGGTATTGCGGTGGTGGGGCAGGGGCGTGCAGGGGCAGGTGTTGCGGGGGCGGAGGCGGCTGGTAGTGCTGCTGCTGCTGCTGATGGTGGTGGGGCGGCGGCGGTGGCTGAGAGTGGCGCTGTGGTGCCCTCTCCGGCTGTTGGCGCTTGGGAGGACTGGCCGGCTGCACGTGCGCATGTGTGTAAGATGAAGAGGGGTTGGGGGGTTGGGGTGGACACGGGATGATGAGAGTGAGTGAAAGGAAGGGAGCATGACACAGACAGAGAGGCAAGCAGGCGTGGGAATGGTGGAAAGGACACACACGCACCACAGAAACACGCAACAATACAACACAACACAACGCAACACAACACAACACAGCACAAGCGCACCTCTGGCAGGTCGAGGATGTTGGCGAGGACGTTGAGGTACTCCTGGAACGAAGCGCGCAGCTCCTGCGAGCACTCGTAGTCCGGCGACAGCATGCGCATAAGCAGCCGGTCCACAATGATGCGCGCCTTGTGCACCAGTTTGAAATCCGCGGCACTCGCCGACATCATGATGGCCGTGTTGTTGTCAAAGTTGAAGAAGACCGGCATGTCCTCCGCGCTCGAGTTGACCGTCACGGGGTGCATGTGGTTGCCCGCAAACAGCGCCATTGTCAGCAACTGACACAGTGGTTTAGAGGTGGGTGGGGTATGATTTGGAGAGGAGGAAGGGTGGGAGTGAGCAAGAAGTTAGGAGAGGGGAGCAAGGTGGATGTGGGTGAGCGGATGCATTGCAGTACATCAGAAGCAATAAGACAATGCGTGTGCGTGTGCGTCTGTGCGTGTGCGTGTGCGTCTGTGCATGTGTGTGTGTGCGTGTGCGTCTGTGTGTGTGTGTGTGTGTGTGTCTGTCTGTCTGTCTGTTTGCGTGTGTGTGAGTGCGTGTGTGTGTGCGTGTGTGTGTGT
>NW_004754919.1:756993-774282 GCF_000188695.1 Salpingoeca rosetta | reverse complement strand
TGTGTGTGTGTGTGTGTGTGTGTGTGTGTGTGTGTGTGTGTGTGTGTGTGTGTGTGTGTGTGTGTGTGTGTGTGTGTGTGTGTGTGTGTGTGTGTGTGCGCGCGCGCGCGTTTCGAATCGGTGCCTCACATGGCGCCCACACAATCCAGCCAACTCTCCAGACCGCAACTCACCGAGACGCATGTTGTGTCGCGAACAAACTTGGCCGACGTCTCAACCTGTGGCGACAAGAAGAAAAAGAGTCCACAACACAAAGCAGCGTGAGCATCCCAATGCACGCACATATACACTGTGCATCATCCGCGAACACAGACCCAACTCTAAGAAAGCACATACATTTAACGCACGCGCGCACACACACACACGCACACGCACACACACACACACACACACACAAACAAACAACGCACCTGCTCGAGGTAGACGAGAAAGTCTGTTGGCAGGACCATCTTGTTGTTGGTGGAGGACGGGTGGATGAGCGTCGTGCTCGGGTAGCCCGTGCTGCACTCAAGCTGCAGGTGATGGCGGAAGCAGGCACCAATGGCGGTGAGAAAATGAGAGGGAGAAGCGGGTTGAATGACTGGGTGCATTGCATTCAACGCACACAGAAAGAAGGTAAGACACGCCATCGACAAAAGCAAACAAAAACACACACGCAAATCTCACCACTTTGCGCGTCTTGATGCGCTCGCCGTTTGGGCCGCGTGGAATCTGCATGATATTGACCGCCAACACACCAAACCACCATTCATCACACCACGTTTGAGAGTCGGTTACTGTCGCTTCAGGCACACACACACCCACACACACTCGCACGCCCACACTCGCACGCACGCACACACACACACGTACGCACTCACTCACTCACTCGCTCACTCACACACACACACACACGCACACACAAGTTTCTCTACCCCCCCCCTCCCAAAAAAAAAATCTCCACCACGCCCCCCCCCCTTCTCCAATGACCACCCACTTATGCTTACCCTGGCCACCTTTGGGTAGAGGGCTGCGCAGAGACACGCCTTGACAATCGCCATCAGCTGTGCTCGCTGACCGCCACCACCACCACCATCACTGCCGCCGCCGCTGTTGCCGTTGTTGTCGCCTGCGCTGAGTGGACGGGGCGGAAGCAGGGCCTCGATGGTGGTGCTGGCCATGTACGAACGCAGCTGGTCCCGGATGCTGTCAATCTGGCGCATCCCCGTGTACGAGATGTTGAACGCCCTGCAAAATTCATACGGCACGCGCGCAGAGAGAAACTGGTCAAACGCCTCCGCCAGCGCAACGCTGTCGCTGCAGAACCGCCGGCCAAACGCACGACGCGGTGGCTCGTCAAGCATCGCACCGCCAGGACCGCCAGGACCGCCAGGACCGCCAGGACCGCCAGGCCCAACCCCGTGCCGAGGCGGGCCGTGGTGGGCGGAGGTCTGGTCCGTCTTGAGAAAGGGGTCCTTGACGCTCATGGCAGCGGCAATGCTCAGCACAGGTTCCTGGCAGCCAAACACACGCGCCAGACACAGCAGCTTTCCAAACTGCGCATCCAGCGGCAGGCGCGCCATACACTGCCCGAGCGGCGTCAGCGTCTCGCCGTCCTCCTCCATCGCTCGCATGCGCACCAGGTTGGAGATTGCGTCATGCGCCTTGCGCGGGTGCGGCGGCTCAATCAGCCGGCCAATAAACGCCTGCACGTGCTCGTGCGGCACCAGCACCTTCACCTGCAGCACCAAGTTCTCCAGCGGCAGGCGCCGAATCTCGGGCTTGGCGTGGTCCTCCATCTGCTCAAACTGCGTGCGCGTGAACATGCGGTAACACAGGCCCTCGCGCACACGTCCGGCGCGGCCAATGCGCTGCACCGCGCTCGTCTTGGAGATCCAGTGCGGGGTGAGCGAGAAGGACTTGGTCATGACGTCAAAGCGCTTCGTCTTCTCCTTGCCGCTGTCAATGACCACCGTCACGTCCTCAATGGTGATGGACGTCTCCGCAATGTTCGTCGCCAGCACCACCTTGCGCTCCGGCAGCGGGACGGGCCGGAAGGCCAGCATCTGCTCCTGGTTGGTCATGGACGAGTGCAGACAGCACACGCGGCAGTGGTGCAGGTTCGGGCGCTTCATAATCTCATCGCGCACCCGCTGCATCTCCTTCCAGCCGGAGAAGAACATGAGCACGCTGCCCTCGCGCACGTCCTGCAGGGCAATGCTGAGCGCGGCGCACCACAGGTCCGGGTGCCCCTCCATCGCATCAACGTCGCCCGCGGTCGTCGGGTACGTCTGGAAGTTGGTGGGCGGCCTGCTCGTGCTCATCTCCAGCCGCTCCGGCCGTGGTATCAGCCGCAGGTCCTCCAGAAACACCTCGCGTACGGGGTACATGCGGGACTCAATCTCAACGATGCGGCAGCGGTCAAAGTAGTCGGCGAAGAGGTGCTCCTGGATGGTTGCGCTCATCACCACCACCTTGAAGTGGGGCAGCCTGCCCAGCTTGGAGCGGGCCAGGGCCAGCAGCAGGTCGCTCTCAATCGACCGCTCGTGCGCCTCGTCAATCACCAGGTGCGTCATGTCCTCGAGCATGTCCGGGTTGTCCAGGTACTTGAGCGCAATCGCCGTCGTGCACAGCACAATGCACTGCGGTGCAGTCGGCATCATCTTCTGCAGGCGGACTTGGAAGCCCACGCTCTCGCCCAGCCGCTCCCCGCGCTCCTGTGCAATGCGCTCCGCAACGGAGATGGCGCTGATCTTGCGCGGCTGCGCCACAACAATGCGGCACGAACGGTGCTCGCCGTGCGTGCGCTTGAAGTCCTCCAGCAGGTACTGCGGGATCTGCGTCGTCTTGCCCGTGCCCGTGCTGCCGGCCACCACCACGGCGTTGGCCTGTGCGAGGGCCCCAAGAATCTCCAGGCGGTGGTTGTACGCAGGCAGGTCGCGCGTGAGGTACGCCGGCGCCTCCACCTGCTCCTGTCCAAGCAAGTGCAACCCTTCATCATCATCATCACCATTACCACCATTGCCACCACTGCGGCGGCCACCACGACCACGGCCTCCGAGTGCGGCCCTGTCGCCAGCAGCTGCTGTGCCGGCGCCTCCTGTTGCTTCCATGGCGGTCGTTGTCGACGGCTCTGTGGGCATCGCGGGTGGCGGCAGTGGGGCGGCGGCAAGCAGGGCAGCCTCAACCCTGTCCACGGCACCCTGCAGCATGTGGCGTGTTGTTGCATCCAGCTGCAGGTGCGGAGCCACGTCGACTGGTCTGCGCGGCGGCGCCCGGCCCGTCTCTGCCGAGATGATGCCCGTGTCCAGCATGTACGTGACAATCTGCTCCATGGCCCGGTGCTCCGCGTCCTTCTTGCGCTTGTCTGTGCCCTGGAAGACAATGGGTTGGTCAAACCAGTCCACCCGGCAGTAGGCCGTGAACGTGCTCGCCTCCTGTGGGCCCGTCTGCTTCACCACCACCTTGGGCTTGGTGCGCTTCAGGGCCTGGCAGTACTCCATCACCACGGACTTGGCTGTCTTGCCGGCCTCAGCACGCGGCATGCGCGGCGGCCGGTACAGCTCAAACCGACACTCCGGCCCAAACTCATCAGGCGGCGGCGGGGGGTGGAAGTGCTGTGGTGGTGGCGGCGGTGGGGGCTGCATGTGCTGCTGTGGATGTTGGTGGGAACCTGGCCCACCTGGGTACCCGGTGTAGGGCTGTTGGTATGGCTGCTGCTGCTGCTGCTGCTGCTGCTGCTGCTGGTGTTGAGGCGGGTATGGGTAGTAGGGGTCGTAGTGGGGAGGTTGCGGGTAGGGGTACGCCGAAGAAGAGGCAGCAGACGCATGTGGTGGCGGCGGCGGCGGTGGGCCACCGGGGCCACTATAGTCTCCATGATGCTGTGCGTACCCGTAGTAAGGGTCATATGGCTGCTGCTGCTGCTGCTCCTGCGCATGTGGCGGAGGTGGTGGAGGTTGGTGCTGCTGTTGCTGGTGTGGATTGTGGCTGTACCCGGGGTAGTATGGCTGGTACTCGTGCTGGTATGGCTGCTCGCTCTCGGCACCCGGCTCGTGTTTGACGCGGTGGCGGTCGTGCTGGAACGCATCCCTGCCACGTCCCCGTCCACCGTCACCGTTACCGTCACCATCACCATCACCATCCCCGTCATGATGAGCAGCTGTTGCCGGGCCGCGGTGTGGGCCGCTGGCAATGGAGGCGGGGGAGCCCCTCGCGCCCGTCGCCGTCATTGTGGAAGGCGTCGTCGCTGTCGTTGCTGTCGTTCGTGCGGACAGCGGCTCCATCGGCTTCGTCTGCGCAATGTCGTAAACGTCGTGTGGCAGCGGCGGTGGCGATGTTGTCCTGGCACGGGGCGCCGTGTGCGGGGTGGTGGGCATGCTGCCAGCGTTTGAGTCGCCCGTATCCATCGAGTGACGGGAAGGCGCGCGCGGCGTTGTCGCTCCGCCGGTCCAAGATGCTGTTGGTGGCGACGACGACGACGTTGTTGCTGCTGTTGCCGGCTCTGCCTGGCCACGTGCGTAGCCGTAAGGGCTGTATCCGCTACGTGTGCTGGCAGCGCCGCGCGGCTCCTTGCTGGCCGGCGGGCGGTCGTCAACATCGCCACGTATAGCACCACGTCCGTCTCCATCATTGTCACCAGCGCCGCCATCACCATCGTCGTCGTCGTCGTCGCCGTAGTCGTCCCGGCCAAGTTGCATGGCGCGACCACGACCACGACCACGACCAGCGTCTCTGTGCATGGGTGACAACTGCTGCTCCTGCTTCACTGCTGGGCTGTAGTCGTGCATGCGCCCCTGGGGCCCGCGGCCGCGTGTGGGCTGCGGACGAGCGTGAGCGTGAGCGTGAGCGTCTCTCACTTCTTGCTCTTCCTTCGCGCGCTGGGAGCGGTCGTGTGTCGCTGCACCATAGGGCGGGCGGTGTGCTGCATACTCGGCGTGGTGCGGAGTAGACGAAGAGGCTGGTGGAGGTACGCGCTGCTGCTGCTGCTGGTGTTGTTGCTGGTGGCGGAGATGTGGTGGTTGTTGAAGGTGTGGTGGTTGTTGGAGGTGGGGTGGTTGTTGGACGTGGGGTGGCGGCATGCGTGGGCCACGGCCGCGGACAGGCTGCATCTGCTGTTGTTGCTGCTGTGCGAATCGCCCGCGGGGCGCTGGTGGTTGCTGCTGCTGCTGCTCATGGAAATATGGGTCATGTTGAGAAGATGGGGTGGAGGCGGGACCTGCCATTGGTGTCCGTGGTTCCTGATGGCGCGGGTGGTGCTGCTCCTCCTGCTGCGGGTGCTCGCGTTGCGGGTACTCGTGCTGCTGCTGCTGCTGCTGCTGCTGCTGGTGGTGGTATGGGACATCAGCATGGGAGCTGCGGCCACGGCCACGCCTGTGCGGGTCGTGCTGCTCACGTGTGTGGGCGTCCGGCCCGCGCGCAGGCCGCTCCGAGGTTGGTGGCGGGGGTGGTGGTGGATGGTGATAGTGTTGCTGTTGGTAGTAGTAGTCAGGGTACGTAGAGGATGGTGGCGGTGGTGGTGGCGGTTGCCCGGGATAGTGCGGGGGTGGGTACGGGTAGGATGACGGATACTGGGGGTAGGCTTGGTAGTGCGGGTCGTATGGGGGCTGATGCGGTGGCTGGTGGTGCGGGTATGGAGGCTGACCATGCGGCGGCGGCGGCTGTTGGTGTGATGCTGGTGGCGGCTGAGCAGGTGGCCTCGACATGCCCTGAATAGCGTGCAGATGACGGTGGGAGTGAGTGAATGATACCATGAACGAGTTGTGTTCCACGCATCCACGGCTACCTAATCATGGCTTGGAACTGACAAGGCATCAAAGGTGGCACTGACAACAAGAAACCGGACACAGCTTGTGGGCAGTTCTTCCGGGAAGTGTTCAACTTACGGGTGCACCAGGGGGTGGCACATCCCCGACCTCTCCATCTGCAAAGTTGGTAGGGGCAAGGAGAAGGGTGGGGGAAGTGATCCAATCGTGAGCAGAGTAGCCGATGAGCAAAGCGCGCAATGATTGACGTGTGAAAGTAGTGAACCGTGTGCAAGACCACTGAACATGTAAGCAGCAGGTTTCACACCAACAAGACACGGACAACTGCACGTGGCAAGCACAGAATGGATGCTTGGGCGCTTGGGGAGTGGGGATGTCGTACCAGGACGCATGTAGCCTTGCGCTTTGAGTGCTTCCACGGCTTGCTTGCATGCATCCTGCATGGCTGTCTTCTTGCCACCGCCACGCGCCGAACAGGAGACCAAGGACCCAACACTCACCTAGTGGCGCGCGGGCGGGTGCGTGTGTGCGTGTGTGTGTGTGTGTGTGTGTGTGTGTGTGTGTGTGTGTGTGTGTGTGTGTGTGTGTGTGTGTGTGTATGTGTGTGTGTGCGTGCGAGTGTGTGCGTGCGAGTGTGTGCGTGCGAGTGTGTGTGTGTGTGTGCATGTTCATGTTGGTGTTTGATGGGATACATGTGAATGTGTGAACGTACGCACGTGTGTGTTCATGCATGAGCGCAACATGACCATCAATACAGAACACGTTGCTGCTACTGTTGCTGCACTCTTCGACTCTATGAACCTGTCCTCTTCCTGTCCTCTTCCGTACCATCACGTCGCCCTTTATCCCAAACCAACACACACACATTTACACACGCACACGCACACGCACACACGCACACGCACACAGTCCCTTTCTCGAGTGACCATGCTCCTTCGCTTCACATCGCCTCACAACGCTTCTCTTCCCCCCGTCCCCTCCCGTCTCTATCCTTCATTGTGGCGTACCGTGCACTCGAAAGTGGGCATGTGTGGGGGTCCGACGGGGTCACCATACGAGATGTCAATGGTGTGACGCGTCTTGGTGGAGAAGACGTTGAGGATGGCGCGAGCGTTTGCCATGGCGATGAAGTGTTGTTGACAAGGCGGAAGGGGGTGGAAGGGAGGAAGTCTCTCAGTCTCTTGAAATCTCAATCTCTCTCTGTTTGGGGCTTGGCAGGAGCGGATGTGGAGTGCGAGTTCGCAGAGACCAACAAGCAACCAGGCTGCGGTAAGGCAGCCACAGAAGCGTGTGGTCTGCAAGCGGCACAAACACGAGGTGTGTTCGAAAAAAGAATGAAGCAAAATCAGGAGGAGGCAAAAAAACCGAGACAGTACACCAGGGCCGCTGCTGTCAGTTCCACACACGATGAGGACCGACAAGCAAGCATGTTGATGGTAGGGACTGGACTACTGGAGGGGTGTGTTTGCTTGCGTTTGCTTGCGTTTGCTTGTTTGTGTGGTTGCGTGGCTGGCGTGTCACGGTCACAGTTACAGTTGGATGTGGTGGACGGATCACTGCTGGGGGTGGCTCATTGAAACCTGTGATCTGTGTGTGAGTTTGTCGACAATTCTGACGCGCGTCGTCGAGTTGGCATGGTGTCGTCGAGTTCCTGCTGCTGTCGTCGTCGCCTCTGTCTGTGTGTGTATGTGTGTGTCTGTGTGTCTGTGTGTCTGTGTGTGTCTGTGTGTCTGTGTGTCTGTGTGTGTCTGCCTGGGTGTGTGTGTGTGTGTCAAACCGTGGTTAAGCTGCCACCGTGTGCGTGTGTGTCTTGCTCTTACCCCTTCATACAAGCTGATGTGATGATGTGACATGACTGTTGTGCATGACACAGGTGTGGCTCACTTGCAAGACAACAGCAATTACAAAGCAGCAACATCATCAACAGGAACCATGGACGTGGCGGAAGATGTCGCAGGCTGGGATGAAGCCATGTTTGTGCACAAGCTGGACAATCTCCTTCGCTGTCCCATATGCCTGCTGGGCATCCGTGATGCCTCCATGTGTCCATCGCAGCACATCTTCTGTGACGCCTGCCTCCGTCGCTCCGTCTCCATCCAACGCAGGTCGGGTGTGTGTGTGTGTGTCTGTGTGTCTGTGTGTCTGTGTGTCTGTGTGTGTCTGTGTGTGCGTGTGTGCGTGCGTGTGTCTGTCTGTCTGTCTGTCTGCTTGCGTCTCTGTGTCTCTGTGTCTCTGCGTGTGCGTCTGTCTATCTGTGCATGTGCGCATGTGCGTGTGCACGAGTATACAGTCTGCTGTGGACGTGCGCGTCTCTGTGCATGTTCTTCTTGCATGTGATTGCGGCTGCCAGATGCCTTCTCATCCCTCCACCTGCTTCGCTCACATCTTTCATGCTCTGGCCATATGGTTCCCTCTTCAACTGCGGTGCAGGTGCTGAAATCAAACGGTGGTAACGAGCACGGACAGCATACACTTGTTCACAGTCAATGGCTATGAAAGCAGCAAATGGCAACCGTAAGTTCTCACTGGCCCTCCATTGTACGCGCTGGAGCACAAGGGCTTGTCCAGACACACACACACACACACACACACACACACACACACACACACACACACACACACACACACACACACACACACACACACTTGCCTCGCCTTTCCCGACCACTAACGACCACCATCGCGTCTGCCATGTCCAAATCTTTTTTGTTTTGGTTCAGCGTCAACTCAGCTCACGGTCGTTACCACCACCTCTTACGGCCCACCGCCAGGTTGGACTGCTGCCGCAACCAACCGCGAATCGTGCGCCCGTTCAAATGGACTTGGCATTCACGAGGACAGAGCGACACGCAAGCGCAACTGAGAATGGCAGTCCGTAGCCCTTCCACCTGCTGCTCAACCGACGCAAGTCGCTCTGCTTCGACAGCCACCTGCACACAGCGCAATCGCGACAGCAGCAAAACAGACAGCACAGACAGAGACAGTACAGGCAGAGACAGTACAGGCAGAGACAGCACAGTGAGTTGAAAAGAAAGAGAATGCCACTCGCTGCTCGCATGTGCATGCAGCATGCATGGTGACCGTGTGTGCAGACAGGCTTGAACCCAAGGCTATTATCAATATGGTCGCACACACACTCACACACTCACACACTCACACACTCACACACACACACACACCTAGTCACACGATCGCATAAGCGTGAATGGGTTTTCAGCCCCCCTGCCGTGGTACTGTGTGCCTCAGACCCCACACCCACCCGTGCTTGCACTCACCCGCGCACACACGCGCAAGCGCACAAAGTGCTCACACACACACACACACACACACACACACACACACACACACACACACACACACACACACACACACACACACACACACACGCCATGCTGTCATTCTTCAACTGGCCAGGCAGCTTTCGACACCAAACAATAAACCCAGCGGGTCTGAGTGAAGTACAGACACAGGACAGTATATCAAAGGCGCAACAACTCGAACAGCACAAGGCGTTGTTTTTGGCGGGAAAACTTTGAGTTTGAATCGGAGCGATGGTTTGAGTAGCAATGCCGGCCGTCTCGTCTGCGCAAACATCGGCCTTGGCGGTGCTCCGCTGTCGCCCACATGCATACACAGCACCAACGTCCTCCACACCAGCACTGCCGCAACAGCAACGATGGGCTCTGCGGCATCCCTGGTTCCCCTCGCCACGGTCGACACTGAGGACGGCGTGGTTCATGTGGTGCGTGGCTCGCTGCCAGGCATGGTCAAGATCACCCAACGGCACCGCGTCACCTTGATGCGCAAGTCCAATCCTGAGTACAGGAGCGGCGTCAACGTCGGCACTGCCTGCAGCAGAGCCCTGTTCGACAGCAACCGCTTCATCACCGTGCGCGTCCCGCACGAGTTCTTCGTGCGTCGTCATGCCGCTGGAAGCACCTCCACGCTCTTCACCTACCAGCACCACCAGCTCAAGATTGCCTTTTCTGACGTGTTCCCCACGCGCCCTTCAAGGATCTTCGACGCCATACTTGCCGTGGCGCGCGTGCTGACGGTGGAAGATGAGGCTGCCGACGCAGATCCTGCAGACACGTTCCGCCGCCTGCAACAACAACAGCAACAACAGCCGCATCCATGCCGCGACGTCATACTCGGCGTTGCACTCCATGCCGCCCTAAAAGTGTACAACGTTGCCGACACGAGGGACCTTCTTGGGGGGCCACGGCCCAAAGAGTACACCAATCTGGTTCTCCAGCATGTCCTCGAGGGCACGACCAGTGAGCAGTTCGATCAGCTGTTGGCCGAACTGAACTGCACGGAGGATAACGCTTCTAGCATTCTTGAGCGGTGCGCGAAAGCTGCGTTCCACTGTGAAGTGCAACTCGCGCTGCACAAGGAGGCGGGAGACGACGACATCCTGGTCGTAAGCCACTGGCCCGTGTGCCCAAGCTACACGCACGTGTGCAGCGCACTGGGGGTCACTGCGCTCGGCCTTGAGTGAACATCGTTGCGGGTGCACTGCGGTGAGCAGCACAGGACTACTCGCTCTGTGTTTGTTGCCGTTTTCCTGGAACGCCAAGTCTCCATCGCCGTCGCCAAGCATTCGTCCGACACCGCAGCTTCGCTCTTTAGCCTGCCTGAAACTTGTTGTGGTTCTCCTGCTTCCTGCTGTGTTGTGCTTCGTTGTGTTCCACCGTGCCCCCTTCCTTCTTTGCCATCTCGCCTTCCAGTGTTGGACTTGCACATGACCCTGCCTTTCAGCATGTGTGGTGTTGACTTGCTTGACAGTTGTTTGTTTGATCTGTGTGCGCCTGTGCCACGTCGTGCGTGTGTGAACAATAAACGCTGGTTGTTGTGATGCGATGTGAACAGCTCTCACAGTCACCACGAACATGACCCGTGTGGGAGCAATTGAAGGACGCGAGGCATGAGCATGACCGCACAAGCGCTTGAGTGCTGGCGTTGTATTTGTGAACAACGTCTGACTCATGTCACACCATAATCATGTCAACAAAAGGAGATATCTGACCAGACCACATCAACGAAAGCGGAAGGCAAACAAACAATGCCGAGGCACGAACAAACAGCGCACAGATCCACACACGCCTGCACACGCATGCAAAAGCACAGTTAGTCGCGGTCGGGCCTCAAGCGATAGCACTCTTCGCAGCCTATGTAATAGTCATGATACCAGCAGCAGCGCTGGCATCGCAGACAGCGGCCTTCGGAGTCGTACCCTTGCTGCATCACGTGTGTTGTGTTGTGTTGTGTTGTGTTGAGTTGTGTTGCGTTGTGTTGTGTTGTGTGCGGAGGTAAGTAAGACAGTGCAGGAGAAAGAGAACAAGTGCGAGCCTCTCTTAAGGAGTCGCAAACACAGGGTGAGCAGCGTGTTGTCTGACACTTTACAGCACACGATGACACACGTCACAGCAGGTTCAATGCCATCGACCAAGCCATCACAAGCCAGCACGCCACAATCCACTCCACGGGTGCTCCCACAACTCAAGGAATACGTACAAGACCCCAGAGCACGATAAACTCAGTGCAAACTCACATTTCTTGCATACTCGAGCGCATACGAGAGTCGGCATCGGCGTCGCTGGTGCTCTGCCTCTTCTGGGCTCAACCCTCTGCGGTCGTACAAGACCGTCACCTCCTTGAAGCGACGCAGCAGCTCCTCGTCGCCTGTCGCCTTGACCTGCTCAAGCAGCCTTGCAGTGCGCAGCCCTCCTTTGAGGTCGATCAGCTTGATGCCCGGGAGGCTCAGGAGCGATTTGTAGGCCTCCACTTCAGGCTTGTGGATTCGCAGCCACATCATCTCCACGTTGGCGAGAGCGGGGCGCAGGTCAGCGGGAACATGCCCTTTGGGAAACCCCCATATCCCTCTGGCTGTGGCAATGGACTGTGGATCGTCATGCTGCGTGACGTTGTGCAGCAGTTCTTCCCACGACCAAGCGAATACAACATCCGAATGGTCTGGAGGCACATCGAGGCGAAAGGTGGCCAGCGCATAATCGACGGCCTCGCGCGCAGCAATCAGGGAGTCGATGCAATGATGAATATGTGCTCAGTGCTGCAGAATTCCTCATGCTCTTCCAAGTCGTCAACCTCGTTCTCTCCCTGGTGCTGCTGGTGCTGATGCTGGTGCGGCTGTTGTTGCTGGTGCTGCTGGTGCTGCTGTTGTTGTATCCCTTCCTCTTCCTGCTCTTCCTGCTGTTGATGCTGTTGATGCTGTTGATGCTCTTGTTTCTGGACCTCATCCCCTTCCTGCTGCAGCTTGCCGTCGTTGGCTTCTTCAGCGTAGCGAGCCACGTCGGCGAGGATGGCTTGTCGAAGGCCAGCGGAGACCGTGGTCAAGTCCAACAGCAACTTCGGACCCACTGCAGCAAACTCCGTGTCCTTCGTGTACTGCAGCCAGTCCAGGGCGCGGCGGATGGCAGCAGCGACGAGCGCGAAATTCTCGTCATCGTCCTCCAGCTTGAAGTCGCCGTGCATCCCCGCAATGTTGACGGGGATGGCCTGCATGCACATGCGCGCAGCTGCTGGTGGCTCTGCAGAATCTTGCTTGGCAGTGATGCTGTCGCTGTCGCTGCCGCTGCTGTGGCTCGTGCTGTGAACACCACCATCACCACCACCACCAACATCGCTCGCCTTCTCCCCAGACCGAACATAATCACTACCACTGTCGTTGCTGCTTGTGGTGCTGCGCTCACTGCAAGTGCTTGAGTTGACATCGTTGCTGTTGGCGGTGCTGTGCTCACTGCAAGTACTGGTGTTGGTGTCACTGGCGTGTGCAGAGGTTGCGCGTTCGTGGGCGTCATGCACACGTTCACCACCGTCTTCGCCCTCATCGAAGAAGCGGTGCATGTAGAAGTTGAAGTCGAATGAGCCCCAATCCAATATGACGGCGTCGCAGTACGCCTCCATGAGCTCGCTGGTGCACTCTTCTGCCAGCGCAGCCGCCTGCTCGCGTGTGACACCCGTGACGGTCAGCACGGCGGGTGATGTCTGCAGGGTGCAGGTGACGTTGCTGGGATCGCTCTGCGCAATGCGCGCCAAAACAGGCGGGCGCCGCACGCAATACTGTCCGCTAGCATGCTCAACGGTGTTGTCGTCGCTGGTTTTGTCGAAGGAGAGAATGTGGGTTGCCGAACTCGATTGGTGATGCATGCACCTGGTTTGCGCACACTCTCCGTAGGCAACAAACGTGCCGCGCTTTAGGCGCTTTGGGCTGCTACTTGTCATGCTTGTGCTGCTTGCTGTGCTTGTGCTTGCTGCGTAGCCTGCATCTTTGCCCATGTCGTCGTGGTGCTGGGTTTGGGGAGGGCTACGCTGGGCCGGGACGGCGTCGCCTGCTTGTGTCTGGTGCTGTTGTTTTTCGTGCATGCTGCTGTTGTTTGCTGTGTTGACGTGTGTGTGCGTGCTTGCGTGCGTATGCCTGCGTATACGTGTGTGTGTGTGTGTGTGTGTGTGTGTGTGTGTGTGTGTGTGTGTGTGTGTGTGTGTGTGTGTTTGTGGGAAAGTGCGAGTTGGAAAGTCACGCGCAACCTCCACAGGCACGCAGTTGATTCGGGTTATGGCGTGTTACAGGGGAAGGGTGCAATCTGAGGGTGCATTGTTTCATTGTTGGATATCTTCCATGAATCATCATCGATGACGTTGTCATGTTGTCACATCACAATCGTCACGTCATCTTCGTCCACGAGCTTTTGGCAGCAAGTTTAGTCTTTCATGAGGTACATACACACACACACCCGACACACACACACACACACGACACACACACACACACACATACAAACACACACATACACACACACACACACACACACACAAACACATACAAACACACATGCCCAGCCCATTCATCAACGGTTCGTTCGTCTGCTGCCAGCACTGGCGGTGGTGATGGTCGTGTCGGCCATGGAAGTGGCATCCTCCTCAATGTCATCCCCCACAAACAAACTGGGAGACACAGAGACAGCGCGCACACACACAGACACAGACACACATACACATACAGACACACTTGCGCGCGCACAGAGGTGTCGATGCGAGCGTGCATGTATGCAGACAAATGTCAGTAGAAATGACCGTTGCCAAACAAGTACTCAACTATGACACCACCATCAGACCATCTTATGATCTCAGTCAAGCCCGTCCGAGTAGTCGGGGTCATAGATGTCGACGCCTTCGCAGCTGCCGGGATTGTCATACAGGCACCACCAGCTCATCTCGCACTGCTTGCACGCTTCGCAGTCCCAGCCATGCCCGAACTGCACGGCAACACCAGGAACAGCAACAAACACCAACAGAGAACACGTGCGTGAGGATGAAGTACGCGTCTTGTGCAAAGCTAGATCGCAATGGCTACACAAGCGGTGTGAGCAGTGTTAAGCAGCGACACCTCAACACACGCAAGCACGCACGCGCAAACACTGACGCCGCATCATTCCATGCCAGAGCAAAGCACAAATTTCATACACGTAGCGAGATCGAACCGTGGCTGCATAAAGAAATGCAGACGCGAGTCGCTGCCGGTATCGGTGCCGCTTTGCCTCCTCGGGGCTCAGGCCCGTGTGGTCGTACAGGACCGTCACCTCCTTGAAGCGGCGCACCAGCTCCTCGTCGCCCGTCGCCTTCACCTTCTCAAACAGCTCTGCTGTGTTTCGCGGCGAGCGTCTGAGTTCGAGCATCTTGATGTTTGGGAGGCTGGCCACAGACTTCCATTCCTCCAAGGTGGGCGCTGATATGATTGCAGCCACACCATCTCAATGTTATCAAGTGCAGGCCGCAGTTCGGGTGGAACAGCACGTGTGCGGTAAAATCTGATGCCCCGAGTATCCAGAATACTCTGCCGCGTATCGGCGTGATGCGTGAAGTTGTGTAGCATCTGGTCCCAAGAACCGGCAAGGTCGGCATGCGCTGGCACATCAAGGCGGAAGTTTGCAAGGGCGTGGTCGAGAGCCTCACGCGCAGCCTCTAGCGCAGCTGAGTCGGTGGACGCAATGATGAACACACGCGCTGCGCTCTTGTAGCACGCTGCCTCGTCTTCCTCGTCTTCCTTGTCGTCTTCCTTCTTCAGCCCAAACTGCTGCTGCTGCTGCTGCTGCTGTTGCTGTTGCTGCTGCTGTTGCTGCTGCTGGTGGTGGTGCTGTTGCTGCTGCTCTTCGTTGCCGCCCTCGTGTCTGACATCCTCACTCCCTTCCCCCACCTCTTGTCTCAAGCGCAGCAGCTGTGCGCACATGGCCTGCTGAAGCAAAGCTGGGGCGTCTGCGGACGGCTTGAGCGGCATCTTCGGGCCCACAGCCGCAAACGCCGTGTCCTTCGTGAACTGCAGTCGTTCCAGGCCGCGGTGGATGGCAGCAGCGACGAGTGCAAAGTTCTCGTCGTCGTCCTTCAGCTTCAGCTCACCCTGCATCCCCGCAATGTCGACAGGGATGACCTGCGTCTCGACTGCTCGAGCAGCTGCTTGTGTCGCGTGCTCAACGTGTTCGGCGTGCTCAGCGTGCTTGGCGCTGCTCTTGCTGGGTGCGTGGGCTGAGCCGTGAACACCGCTGTCTGCATCGCTCACCTCGTCGCCACTGCTCACCACGCTGCCACTGCTGCCATTGTCGCTGTCGCTTGCGGTGCTGTGCTCACTGCAGGTGCTGGAGTTGATGTCCTTGTCGCTGGTGCGTGAAGAAGCCGAGTGTTCGTGTGCATCGAGCTCGCCAACGTGCTCCTCCTCGTCATCAAAGAAGCGGTGCATGTAGAAGTTGAAGTCAAGGGAGCCTCGACCTAAAGCCACGTTATCGCAGTACGCCTCCATGAGCTCGCTGGTGTACTCTTCTGCCAACGCAGCCGCCTGCTCGCGCGTGACACCTGTCACCGTCAGCAAGGCTGGGGACGTCTGCAGGGTGCAGGTGACGTTGCCGGGGTCGCTCTGCACAATGCGTGCCAAGACAGGTGGCCGCCGCACACAGTAGTCGGAGGCAGCATAGGCAGCATCGTCATCGTTGGCCTTGTCGAAGGTGAGCGTGTGTGTTTTTGAAATGGCCCGGTGGTACGTGCATCTGGTTTTCCCCCACTCGCCATAGGCAACAAACGTGCCGCGCTTTGGGCTGTTGCTTGCTGTGCTTGCGCTTGCTGTGGAGCCTGCGTCTTCGCTCTGAGCAGGAGCACCACACCCATCTGCTTGTGGTTGTTGAGCCTGGGTGCGCTCGACGTGCTCCGTGACAGCGTCTTCTGTTGGGTGTTCCTCGTGCATCATGCAGTGAGGCAGTGACGATGGTTGGCTGATGGTGGGCTGATGGTTGGCTGATGGTGGGCTGGGATGGTAGCGCTTCTTGTGTTGGGTAGCGGGTGCTTGTTTGGTGTGGTGTGACACTTGCGCGAAGGCAGCTTGTGGCATGAACGAGAGTGCGTCTGCGTGCGTAACAGAGAGGGGGTTGAACGATCAGGCGTGTTACACAACAGGAACGCTTGCCTGGAGCATTGTTGAATATCTTACACAAACCATCATCGATGACGTGTGTGCTGTTCACGTCACAATCATCTCTTCAAATCTTCATCCACGAGCTTTTTGGCATAATGCATGGAAGAGTACTGTGTCCCCATTGTCTTCTATATTGCCACAGAGCGAGCGAGAGCGAGAGACAGAGACCAGCACAAGCAGCAAACGACAGCAACAACAGCAACCCATGCATGGGTCACACCCCATTTCTGTCACAGTACAACACACACAGACATAGACACACACACACACAGACACACAGACACACAGACACACAGACACACAGACACACGCATGTCCAGCCTGTTCATCAACGGTGCAATCGCCTGCTGCCAGCGCTGGTGGCGGTGATGGTCGTGTCGGCCATGGAAGTGGCATCCTCCTCAATGTCGTCATCCCCACCGTCAGCGCCCCTCATATCCGCTGTTGCCCGCCGGAACTTGCTCAGCTTGAACCCCAGCGTGTCCCGCACAGATGCAAACGACTCTTCGAGATCAGGGTACTCCCGCACCAAGTAGTCTGGCGTGCATGATGGTGGATGGTGCAGGTGGTTGTGTGTGTGTGTGTGTGCGTGCGTGTATGGTTGTGTGTGTGTGTGTGCGTGCGTGCGTGTGGTTGTGTTTGTGTTTGTGTGTGTGTGTGTGTGTATGTGCGTGCGTGTATGGTTGTGTGTGTGTGTGTGAGCGGTAGGTTCAAAACGCACCCACAATCATGCATCAAGCACAAAACACCCGTTGCAATTGATACATATGTGTGTGTGTGTGTACATTTGGTGTCCATGTGTGAGTGTGTGCGTGTGTCCGGATGGACGCCATGACACACACGGCAGTCACAAGCCCTCGTTCTCCGTGCCCTCACCGATGATGGCACCGAGGTGCTGCAGCGTTGTCATCTGCTTGTCGATGCTGCGCTCGTAGCTCGACACATCCTGCACCGCAATCAACACACGTCAGCATCAGCAAAGTGCAGACAACACAGGTCACACGACAAACACGACGCAGCATCATCACACATGCACGGCCAAGATGGGCAAGGCAGGCACCGACATGCACA
>NW_004754919.1:724493-749493 GCF_000188695.1 Salpingoeca rosetta | reverse complement strand
AAACTGCACCACCTCCTTGCGAAGGTTCTTCAGGGCGAGCTTGAGCTGGGCGTTGCGAATGTTGAGCCGGCGCAGCTGTTCGTTGCGCAGCTGCCGCTTCTTCGTCTCCGTGAGTCGACGGCGACGACGCCGTTTCTTCGGCTGCCCGTCCTTCCTGCCCTTCTTCTTCCTCGATGACGACGATGGTGACGATGACATGGATGGCTCCGTGTCGGCATCAGCGTCGCCCGTGAGCACGCTGCCTTCCAACAGCTGGCGGGAGAGTGTGGAGAAGTCGAGGGGCTGCTCCAACTGGTTGAGAATGCTGATGTCAAACACACCGTTGTCCTCCATCAGCAGATCATCCGCACCCAGGTCGGGCAGGTTGAACATGTCTTCCTCTGCCATCTCAGACGAGCCTGTGACACTCGATGATGCATAGGAAGGGTCCCGCACGTCCTCGGCCATGGCACCGACTGACGCAGCCGGCGGCGGCGCCATTGCTCTGGCCTCGTTGTCAAATGCGTTGTTCGTGGCGCTGTTTGATGACAGGTCTGTCAGTCCCATGAGCAGAAGGTTGCTGCTGTCGTTGGCAGGTGTTGTCGACGGGAGTGTATGTTGCGGTGGTGCCACGGTGTTGCCCTGAGCATTGGACAGCTCTGACGGAAAGAAAGGGTTGTGTTGTTGTAGCTGTTGGTGTGGTTGTTGGTACTGATGCTGTAGTTGGTGCTGGTGCTGGTGGTGCTGATGGTGCTGCTGCTGCGCTTGAGGGCCGAGTGCCAGACCGTCGTCGGGGGATGATGGGGACGACTGCTGCTGGTGCCTCAGTTTTGGCTGGCGCAGTTGTTGTTGCACGGAAAGAAGCCCATCAAAGGACATTGCGCTTGGTTGCTGGGCCTTGGTCTCCGGGTTGCCAAAGAGCGGGGACACAAAGGATGATGCAGTAGCGGCGGCGACGTCACGGTCTGGCGCCGTTTGCGAGCCGAGAAGGTTGTGTAGGAGGGTGTTTGCGACCGCACCATCGTCCAGGCTGTTGTTGCTGAACGGCCCTGAGGACGACATGTGTGTCTGGTGGTGCGTTGTGTGGAACGCGTGCGCCGGGGGCTGATACGGCTGCTGAAACAAAGGCGCGTGCATCTGGTCGTGTGTATTGCTGTTCCTGAAGAAAGAAGTGGAAACGACATGACAGGGTGGCGGTGAGTGAGTGAGAGCGAACGATGGATGGGGAGCCGAGGCGAAGCGTGCATGTGATGGGTGCCGTGAGGGCGCAGGCGTGGAAGGTGAAAAGGGAAACGACACAAGAGGGGTACCATTCAGGAACAGAGAAGTACACAAGCATGTGCGCATGATGCACACACACACACACACACACACACACACACACACACACACACACACGCGCGCGCGCGCACGCACACACGCACACACACGCACGTGCTCATCTCCATGGTCAAATCTGGATAGGTTAAAAACTTCGCTAGGCAGAAGGGCGAAGCGGAAGAATACCCGATCTAATCCCACATGCTCGATTGAGCGGAGCAGATTGGATAAGGTCTTCGCGAACTATCTTAAGCCGTCTAGCCGTTACGGCAATCGATAGAGTAGTGGGGGTCCGGACTCCCGCGCCCGGTATTCTATTTAAAGCAGGTCGTTAAAGGGGGTGAGCTCGGGCTAAGAATTGCTGCCCAAGTCCAAAGAGATCCATTTACCATTCACATAGATAACACCAATGCCATCCTGCGGGACAGGACACAGTTAGCGCCGCGACACACACACACACACACACACACGCACACACGCACGCACACACGCACGCACACACGCACGCACGCACGCACACACACACACACACACACGGTTGCCTTACATGAGCCAGGCGAGGCCGTGCATATCGTCAGGGTTTTGAAGGGCACCGTGCATGATGGCGGTAAGTAGGGCGGCTCGCGCTTGCGGAGTGACGGCGTTTGTGGTGGTAGTCTGGGAGTGACTTGGCGCGTGCAGAAGTTGCTGTTGCAGGCGTAGAAGGGTGAGCAAGTTCTGATAGCGTTGAAGAACTTGGGGTGCGGGTTGAATGGATGAAACCGCAGTCAAGTTGTCGTTCGTGTTGGCTTGCATTGGCTGCTGCTGATGCTGCTGCTGGTGGTGTTGGTGGCGGTAATGGAACTGCTGTTGGGGTTGTTGGAGGTGCTGCTGTTGGCGACGCTGGTGCTGCGGTTTGGGCCTCGGCGGTTGTTGTTGGGCTGCTGTGGCTTGTGCGCGAAATGATGGCAGGTGATGACGGGGAGGAAGAACACTCCCAGAGAGTGTTCTCGACGCGTCGTGATCCAGCAGGGCCGCCATATTGGGTGTTCGCGATCGCGAAGAATGGGAAATGAGGCCGTCGTGGTTGACAATCATGCAGATTCATGATCAACATATCTCAGTTGGAGGGCAAGTTGGGCACGTTCAAATGGCCAGACGCAGCGTGCAGCTTGCGCAACGGCGTACTTGAAATGACATCATGAACGCCCGGTGACGTCATCTGCATGATCTGTATTGCCTCATGAACAAGCGTGCAGAACGGCCAGATTGCTCTCATCGCGCAGGTTGTGTGCGTGCCGTTCGTGTGTGAATGTGCTGTTTTTGTGTTGTCGGCTTGCTTTCTTTGTTGTTGTGTCGCTATCTCATCATGTGTCCGGGTCACACATGTCGCATCCCATCCCATCACGCAGTCCTTCAGCCGCATGTAGGTCGTGCCGCAGCTGTTGTTAGGCTCAGCCCGAGAGCATGATGCGATCATCTCGCCACAACTGGTGGCGGCGGGTGAGGGGTGTCTGGGTGAGTTGTCGTTTACTTCACTTGGTTGCGCGATGGCAACATGGTGCCTGACTGCAACAGCCCGAAAGAGAGAGAAGAAGCTAAGGGAGGAACACGGGAACAGGGAAACAGGGGCAGGGACTGGCGCAAACGCAGCGTGTCAATGTCAGAAACGCGCATGAATGAAGCAGGGCAAACCAGTACGCAAGCCAGTAGTGGGGGAGGTGGGATGGCCGAACAGAGTTTGAGTGTTGGAGAGGGGGAGGGGATGGGGTGCTGTATCTGTGCGTGTGCGTATCTGTATCTGTGTGTGTGTGTGTGTGTGTGTGTGTGTGTGTGTGTGTGTGTGTGTGTGTGTGTGTGTGTGTGTGTGTGTGTGTGTGTGTGTGTGTCGACAGGGAGAAAGCGAAAGAAGTGGTGGGTGGGTGGACTTGCAAGGCTGTGGAAGCGCGTGGAAGCGTGTGGACGTGGGTTGAAGTGATGTGATGCACCTCACATCACAACCAACAAAGTCAAAACACAACTGAGGTAGTGTAACACGCCCATGGCTGCTGTGGAAACGCGCTTTGGGTCCCAAGATTTAGCAAGGGCACTTGAATGAAGGCCAACAGAGCCGTTAAAGCCACCACCACCAACGCAACTACACTCACCACCACTATGCAAGCAGGAGGTTGGCGAGGGAGTCTGCTGTGTGGTGTGGGGGTTTGACGTTGAGCCGTTGCAGCTCGGTTTCGAGGCGGCCTTTTGCAGTCACGCCTGTATACACAAGCAGCGTACGCATGCCGCCCTGGTGCCCAAATGCAATGTCCGTATCGAGGCGATCGCCGACCATGCACATGTGCTCGGGGCCCGCGCCCTCACCGCACGTCTCCACCAGCAGCTCGACCAGAAACTCGCTGGGCTTCCCCGCCACGATGGGTGCTCTGCCAAGGGCATGCTGCAGCGCTGCAACCATGGTGCCGCCGCCAGGCCACTCCGCATCCGACACGACGTGGCTGAGGGCATCGCAGTTGGTGGCAACAAACTCGCAGCCGGGCAGCGTGAGGACGCACTGCGTCGCATACACCATCTTCCAGTAGTTGAAGTGGAGGTCGAACCCGCACACAACGGCGCCAATGTCCGGGTCCACGCTGAGGCCTTGCTTGAGGTCGGGTGTGCGACAGGCGTGCTCATCTGCGCCAACGCACGTGTATCCGAGCTGTGTCATCTCGTCAACGATGCCCTCGTGCCCCACGACATAGACCTTCTTGTCCGTTGGCAGCTTGAGCTTGCGCTTCAGCAAGAGCGCTGCCGCGTACGCAGAAGTCAGCACATCCTCCCGCTGCACCCAAGTCAGCCCGAGGCGGTGGAACTTGTCCACTTGCTGCTGCCTTGTCTTGGTGCTGTTGTTTGTCAAGAACACGAGCCGTTTTCCTGCAGCTCGCAAGTAATCAAGCACCTCCGCAATGCCTGTGTTGTGATTGCGCGTGCGTGCGTGCGTGCGTGGGCGGGGGGGGGAGCAGACGTGAGAATGAGGTAATGTGATGTGACGTGATTGTTGTGTAGATGAATGAAAGCAAGCGTACTTGTGTGCGTATGTGTGCGAGTTGAGTTCTGGATTGCAGATTCGTTGCGTGCTCTCATAACCTTCAATAAGCTGGTTTCCGCGCCAGATCACGCCGTCACAGTCCAGGACGAACGTGCGCGTCGTCTCAACCAGCTCCGCGTGTGGCTGCCGCTTGGTGGTGCTTGTCATCTTGGTGGTGGTGCTGTGGTTGTGGAAAAGCACAAGAAATCTTACACAACGATTCGGCGGTTGTGTGATGATGGGGGACAGGGTGTGTGTGTGTGGGTGTGCTGCTGCTGCGTGCTATGTTGTGCCGTGATCAAGACAGACAGCAAGCAAGAAGGATGGTTGTGTTCTTCATTACACTGGTAGGTAGCTTACAACTGTGGGCAAGGTAACATGAGCCAAAGGACATCAAAGGCAAAAGAAGGAGAGCAAACGAAGTGGGAAGAAACGAAGAAGGAAGGATGGAAATCCGAGGGACACACAAACGCACAAACACACGCACACACGCACATACAAAACACAAACACATACATACACCCTCCCTCTCACTCGCATGCACATGCACGCACGCACACTCCCGCCCTCTGGGTTAGAAATGGTCTGAAAAGCCCAGGGTGGCCAACACACATGGCCCAGAGTGGAGAAACGCGTCGAGTTCAAACTGCTCCCCGGCTGCAATGGCAGCCGCATCCTCTGCACCAGGCTGGAGCCAGATGTGTTTCACACCAGCGGCACCCTAGAGGGCGTGCGTGTGTGCGTGCGTGCGCGTTTGTGTGCGTGATGTGTGCGCATTTGTGTGTGTGTGTGTGTGTGTGTGTGTGTGTGTGTGTGTGTGTGTGTGTGTGTTTGTGAGTGCGGACGTGTGGATGGGGGAAGGGGTTCATCAGTGCATCAGTGCATCAGTGCATCAGTGCGGCAGGTCCAGCAGGTGCAGCGGGTGCAGCGGGTGCATTAGTGCAGCAGGTACAGCGGGTGCAGTCAGGGAAATCATCAACGCGCGAACGCACAACCAATGCAAACACACACACACACACACAGGGAGCACCACAGGTGCAATGATGTACAACCACACGAGGCCCATACGCACACCCTCCTCCCCCTCCCCTGCCCTTTACACGCACCAGCGCCTTGATGGCCTCTGCCGACACTTTGGGTGGCGTGATGATGCATGCGCCAGTGGTGGAAGGGTTGCACGTGGCCACCGCATCTCCGACGCTGGCAAAGGCACGCACGCCTTCAACTTGCTCTTCCTTTGGGTTCACTGGAGTCGGTGCAAAGGATGAAAAACAGGGCGAGGTGTGAGGGCGGTGGTGTGAGTGCGGTGATGTGCGGTGGTGTGAGGCGGGTGATGCGAGTGCCAGTGTGCCAAACACATGAAACGCATCAACCCAAAGGACGACAAACACAAGTAAGCGCAGGACGTGCTTGCCCACGGAAGTTGGACACCTTGTGTCACACACACACACACACACACACACGCACATCACAAAGAAACAACCAAGGAAGCAACCAACCAACCAACCAACCAACCAACAACATGTCACACATCACACCTGGAAGGACGTTCTCTGTGCCGTACTTGTTGATCAAGGCGCGCAGCACCTTGTTGCCAAACTTGCTGCGATTTGCACTCGCGCCCACCACGATGAAGCGCTCGCACGCCAGGAAGGCCGTCACAGCCGCTTCTTTGCTCATCTCTGCTCGTCTCCCTCTGTCTTGCTCGCAAAAGTTGTGAGGAAGGGAATGCCAAGCACGCTGAGACCCAAGCTGCACCAACCAACCCCCACTAATCTGTCTGTGCTTGATCTTGCTTCGTCTTCGTTCGCTTCTTCTTCTTTGGCAACGAGGCCTTTGTTTTGTTTTTTCCTCCTCCGATGTCACTCACCTAATCAGTGAACGGCAAGCCAACCTATCACTCTCGCCTCTCGCCTTCATTTCACCTTCACATCTCTCACATCTCCACCCGCATACCGCCGCAAACGTCTGAGCCATGGGAAGTGGATCTTCGTCCTTGCGGCGCCGCCGCAAGCGTGGAGCTGGCGATGAGAAGCAGCAACAGAAGCAGCAGCAGAAGCAGCAGAAGCAGCAGAAGCAGCAGAAGCAGCAGAAGAGCCGGAGGGCTGGCAAAGCCACCAAGGCTGCAGGCGCATCTGCTGCCACCCCGGCTTGGATCGGCAGCAAGACGGCCGGTTTTGCCTTTGAGGAGCCACCGCGCGCGGCCCAGATCGACTTCACCCTCGACGACTCCGACCTGCAGCGCGTCTCAGGCCTGCTGACCGACACGTGGCGCAGCGACGTCCTCGATCGTGCCGATGCCGGCACCGAAGAGCTCGGCGCCGACCAAGTCAAGGCCCTCTTCAAGAAACAACAGCTCAGGTGCATGTTGTGTGCTCTGTGTGTGCTCTGTGTGTATGTATGCATGTGTATGTGTGTGTGAGTGTGTGCGCGCGCGCGCGCGTGTGTGTGTGTGTGTGCTGTGTGTGTGTGTGTGTGTGTGTGTGTGTGCTGTGTGTGTGTATGTGCTGTGTGTGTGTGTGTGCGTGTGTGCGTGTCGTTTGATGCGCATATTGTATTTGTTTGCGTGTGCACCACATTCCAATCACAGATCCCCTGCTCCCTCACTGTTCTCTGTCCACTCTCACCCGATCTGAAACCACAAGCTCCACCTTTCGTCCTCACACTTTCCACTCCACCCCACTTCCTTGTTTCTCATCGTCGCAGGATCGAGCTGGACAACGCTGTCGGCGCGCTGCGTGCTCTCGCCCAACAGCAGGGCCTGAAGGAACGCACCGTGTTTGTGTCGCACGCCTGGCCGGGCTCTCCTGAGGAGGAGCCGTTCATGGAGGATGTCATCTCCTTCACCGACACGCTGCGCCTCGCTGGCCTGCACGTGTCCTCTGCCATGCTTGCCTGGCGTGACGCCGACAAGGCCTACCCCGACTTCATCCGCGAGCACCTCAAGTCGTGCGACGCCATCGTCCTCGCCGCGTCGCCGAGCTTCAAGTCCGAGTACACGCGCGAGGGCAGCGGCGTGCACGCCGATGCCGCCGCTGCAGAGGAGCTGTCCCTCGATCCCCTCCCCGTCGTCCTCGCCGGCGGGTTCATGGACTCGTTGCCAGGCAGCCTGACCAAGGTGCTGGCCAGCGTGTGCTCCGACACGGTCGAGTACTGCAAGCTGCTGCCAGCGGTCGTCGCCAATCTGCTTGGGCTGGCGGCAGACACCACCGCCCAGGACCTCATCGCCAAGCACGTGGCCACCGTGGAGACGAAGGTGGCCACGCTGGAAGAGACAACCATCCCTGCCGACGACATCCCGACCATCACGGCCTCATATGAGGAGGAGCGGCAGCGCCTCGACCTGCGCGCGTTTGTGCTGAAGAGCAGCCTGACACGCTCCCAGCGCCGCTTCCTCGACAACGGCCTGCAGCAGCAGGTGGACGCCATTGGCCAGGTCGCCGTCAAGCGCATGCGCAGCAGCGCTGCTGCTGCTGCTGCTGCTGGTGGTGGTGGTGGTGAGGGCGGCAGCGGTGGCAAGGCTGGCACCGATGTGCTGACCAAGGATCACAAGGGCCAGGATGGGCCGCATCTCTCGGAGCAGTACACCGCGTTCATGACTGGCGACCGCGCCATTCTGCTCGTCGTCGGCGACTCGGACCTGCTGTCCACCGCAGAGGACATGCTTGTGTCCCGGCAGTGGCAGTACTACGACGCAAACCACGCCATGATCCCCGTGGTCATTGACCTGGAGCAGGCCGCCGTGCCGACGTCGCGCGTTGTCGAGCAGGCCCTGGTCAAGCACGGCTACACGGCAGCGGAGGTGGAGGCCCTGCGAGAGGGCCACCCCGGCCTCGTGCTCTTCTTCAAGAACTGGCGCGCCGCCGACCACTGCACCAATATCTACGTGCAGAACGAGCTGGACCACTGGGGCTCTCTCCACGGAAGCGCGCCAAAGGTTGTCTTCCTCGTCGACAAGGCCGAGGTGCAGGCGGCCCTCACACCGGAGACAAAGGGCGAAGCGCCAGCAACAGGGGGCGTGGCAGGCGCAGCCGCCTCTGTCGACCAGTGGAAGCTGCCGCCGGTTCTCCACCCGCGCCTGCTCGGTGCGGACGTGGAGGGCCCCATCGTGCTGTACTTCCTCCCCTGCGACATGGCCGGCGAGCCCATGCCAACGGCGTTCCAGATGCTGCTGCTCAGCGGGCGCGCAGACACGCCGCCACCGGCGCTGCCGAGCGTGACCTTTGCAGAGGCCAAGGCGCCCACGGCCACGGCCACGCAGGGCAAGGGCAAGGCTGAGGAGTCGAAGGAGGAGGAGTCTGTCGTTGATCTCGATGCCATCAAGGAGCGCTGCCTCGACTCTCTCCACAAGGTGAGGCAAAGGGTGGTGGACATATAATGTGTGTATGTACATGCTGTGTGTTTGTTTGTTTGTCTTTGTCTTTGTGTGTCTGTTTGTTTGTTTTTGTCTTTGTGTGTCTGTCTGTGTGTCTGTATGTCTGCCTGTCTGTCTGTGTCTATATTTGTCTGTCTGTGCCTGTCTGTCTGTCTGTGCGTGTTGTTGCATGCCTCGCACCCCTCACCACTCGCTTGCTGCTTGGACGGGCAGACGTACTTGAAGGCGCGCGAGGACCTTGTGCGGAAGCAGCTTGCCAGCGAGCTCGCCGAGCTGTTCCGCGCCATGAACCGCGTCACCAAGCTCACAACAAACAGACACAAGGTGCACCGACACGCTGTCTGCCTGTGTGTGTGTGTGTGTGTGTGTGTGTGTGTGTGTGTGTGTGTGTGTGTGTGTGTGTGTGTGTGTGTGTGTGTACATACGCTCGTGTGATTTTTTCCTGGCTGTACTTGACCACAATACCCTGCTCTGTGCACACACACACCCCCCATTTTCCTAACACGAACGCCCTTGCCTCCATACCAACACACACACACATACACACACACATCTCCCTCTCCCCACGCCAACTCCTCTTCGTCCACGGCCAGGGCTTCATCTCGTACTCGTGGCCGCGGGACCGAAGCGACCAGCAGAAGCTGCAGGGCCGACTGTCCCGCCTGCGCCGCGACATGGCGCGCATTGGTCTCGACGTCTCCCTTGACATCATGGACCTCAAGCCAGGCATGGATATTGATGAGTTCATGCGCAAGGGCATTGACAAGTCCACCGCCGTCTTCCTCATCGGCACCCCAGACTACAACAGGCGTGTGCCAGGTACGCCGTCGTGCCGTGCCATTCGTGCACGTGTTGTGTGTGTGTGTGTGTGTGTGTGTGTGTGTGTGTGTGTGTGTGTGTATGCGTGTGTTGCGTCTGTGTGTGAGTATTTTGTGTGCGTGTATCTGTTGTCTGTGAGGCAAAGAGAAACAGTGTTTATTCGCCACTTTCATTGCGCCCTCTCACCTCCCTCCCCAACACAAACACACACACACCACTGCAGAACCCACGAACAAGGTTGAGGCTGACAAGGTGAACGATGGCGATGTGACGAACGTCGGCAAGGAGTACTGCTTCATCCGGCAGGCCGCATCTGAGCGCGGCGTGCTCGTGTTCCCGCTCTGGTTTGACCGCGGCGAGCACGTCACGCCGGCATCAGCCTTCCCCGACGCGTTCCTCAACTACCCGTTCCAGCCCGTGCGGGACTGCAGCAGCTACAGGTACTACCTCGCCGCCCTGCCCGCCCTCCTCAACACCATCATCCCCATCTTCGTCGACGGCGATGTCCCCGACGAGGAGAGGCAGAGGTGGAACAAGGTGCGTGCATGTGTGTGTGTGTGTGTGCTTGTGTCTTGTGTGCAGAGGAGGACGTGCAATTCTGCCACGCCATTCATTGCTTCGTGTGTTTTGCACCCGTTTCCCCACTCAAACTCACCATCCTCATCCCGCTGACATCCCGTGCAGGCGTGCGACAAGTTCCTCACGAGTCTTCACGGCGTCGAGCAGTCCACCTCCGTACGTGTGTCAGCATGTTCTTGTGCCGTGGCGTTTCCTTCTCTCTATGTTTGCTTGTGTGCATGCGTGTCTCCACGTTGCCCACACTCGAATATCCACCGTCTCTTCATACTGCATTCGTTGCCTTTCCTTCCCGTCACACCCACTCACTCACACTCACACACACGCACATGTACACGTATTCCGTCTGCCAACAGACCAAGGCCGTGTGGGAGTGGTTCTTCCAGGACATCAAAGAGCGCGAGAGGCGCGAGCAAGAGTGCGTTGTTGTGCTCTGTGTGTATGTGTGTGTGTGTGTGTGTGTGTGTGTGTGTGTGTGTGTGTGTGTGTGTGTGTGTGTGTGTGTGTGTGTGTGTGTGTGTGTGTGTGTGTGCGATGGCAGCACTCACCTGCTCACGCATCCCCCCCCCCACCTTAGCATGAACATCTGCCCCCACGTAACTCACATAGCCCCTCACCCTCCACCACCACCCCTAAATCCCGCAAACTCCCAAACCCCTAATCCCTCCGTCACCACAGGTTCCAGGAGAGCCTGAAGCAGTTCTTCACCAACACGCCCGCTGAGATCCTTGAGCAGCTGTCTGGCAGCCGCGACTCTGCAGCAGCCGCGCTGGAGGCGAACATTGCCCGCATCCGCCAGGCAACGGACGTGCTCAAGCCAGAGAGCCCCGTGCAGCAGCAGCTGAAGCAGTTTGTGCGGGTGAAGGCAAGCAAGACGGCCGCGCCCAAGAAGGAGGAGGAGAAGTTTGATCTCGTGGACAACGTGCTGCAGGCTGTCGCTGCTGAGGACGCAAACACCAAGCCCCTGTATCTCCTGGTGCAGGGTGGCACGGGCAGCGGCAAGAGCGCGTTCATCAGATACCTCGAATTCCGGCTGTGGGCAGACCGCGACAAGGACCCCTCGTGCCCTGTTCCGCTGTACGTCCCCCTTGCGCAGACGAACAACGCGGAGACAGATCTGATGTCGGAGACGCTCATGTCCATTGGCCTTGACGAGGCCGGCATTGAGCAGCTCAAGCGCGAGGCGTCGTTTGTTGTGCTGCTGGATGGCTTTGACGAGCTGGGCAAGCCTGTCAACCTGTACCGCAGCAACAAACTCGACGAGTGGCAGGCGCACGTGGTCGTTGGCGCGCGCTCGCAGTTCCTGCAGTCGCTGCCGGAGTACCAGTCCCTCTTCACGCACGCGACGCAGAGCCGGGTGGACGAGCGGTACATTCTTCCGTTTGATCAAACCCAGATTGAGGCGTTTCTGGAGCGCTTTGTACGCGGACCCGACGCCCAGGGCCAGGACGCACACACGCTGCACGACCAGCTGTCCAACATTGGCGGCCTGTGGGACCTCTTGTCCACCCCATTCCTCCTGCACATGGCGTGCCTGTGCCTGCCCATCCTGGAGAGCGGCATGGTTCCAAGCAAGGGCCTTCCTCGCAACATTTCCAAGCGGCACCTGTACGAGAGCTTCGTGTCGCTCATGCACGGCCGCGAGATGTGGCGCTGCGTCACCCGCAGACGCGTCCCCATCGACGTAAGTGCAGGGGTGTGTTTGGAGGGGGGATGGTGTGTGTGTGTGTTGGGGGTGGGTTGTATGTGCTGACACAGTGTGTGCTTGCATCGTGTGTGCTTGCATCGTGTGCTTGCATCGTGCGCCAAGGCTTGATTCGCCTGATTTACCCTACGCTCATATTGCATGCTTGGGTTGGGATGCGGATGACTGTTGCAGGTGAACCTGCACGTGGCGCTGCTGGCGTTCGATCAAGACCTTGCGCGCTCCCTCTTCCTCGGGCACAGCATCACCGCAAAACTCATCCGTGCAGAAGCCGTCTCCGACGCAGCCCTCAAGGTTCGTCGAGGCTCGTGTGTGTGTGTGTGTGTGTGAATGTCTGTCTGTCTGTGTCTGTGTCTGTGTGTGTCTGTGTCTGTGTCTGTGTCTGTGTGTGTGAATGTGTGTGTGTGTGTGTCTTTGTGTCTCTGTGTCTGTGTCTGTGCCTGTGTCTGTCTGTCTGCGGTTGTGATTGTGTACAAGTTTGTGTTGTCTCTGTCTCTGTTTGTGTGTGACCATTTTGCGGACGTGTAATTGCGTTTGTACCCCTGCTTTCTACACCTTCCCTGCTCTTCCCTTTCCCCAAGACCTTGACGCCCGACCTTTCCATGCACCACCGCCCTTGTCCACCGTTGCCAGATTGCTGTTGACGGCAGCCCGCTCCGCGTCGTCGGCGTCGGTCCGCGCGTGACCTTCGTTCACAAGGTGTGTGTACGAATGAGATTGGGAGGGGGTTGTGATGTTAATGCGTTGCTCAGCCTCATTTCTGACTTGCATACATCATCACACAATGCATGTGCGTCCAGTGACACTTGCTCGCCTCAGTGCCTTCCCCTCCCCCCCCCCCCCGCTTTTGATTCCTCCTTCCTCACCTCCTCTTGCCCTCTTCTCACTCCTTCCACTCTCCCACCTCATTCCTCGTCCCCTCCAGTCTGTGCTTGAGTATCTCGCGGCGTGCGCGCTCATGTCTGACGTCGTGTCGCTCGCGGAGGGCGAGGTGGTGCCCATCCTTGGCACGCGCCTCGTGCGCAACGAGCCGGGCCTGGTCGAGTTTGCCGGACAAATCGTCCGTGCAGATAAGGAGGCGCAGACGCGCCTGATGCACGTGATTGAGCTCTCCAAGACGCAGCCGCACGCGACCATTGCCGCGGGCAACGCCGCCACCATCCTCAACTGCGCGCGTGTGCCCTTCTCTGGCCTCGACCTCTCTGGCGCGCGGCTGTGCGGCGCCGACATGCGTGCAGCCCTGCTGCACCGCACCAACCTGACGGGGGCAGACCTGCGTGGCGTGTTCTTCGCCGAGGCCATCATGACCGGCGCGTGCCTGGACATGTGCAACATGCGAGATGTCGAGTTTGGCCAGCTGCCAGATGTGGACGAGCAGAAGGACAGGGTGGACCTGCTGCATGTGACTGGCGACGGCCCCAGTGCGCGCCCCATGACGGTGACGCGTGGAAAGCACATAAACTACTGGCGCACGGAGACGACCAAAGGCGACGACGGCAGCGACGAGGTGGCCATTCGCCTGCTCAGCACCGCTCCGCTGCCCCAAGATGTTCCCCACGGCGACAATCGGTTCCTGCCCATCACCTTCAGCAGCTGCCGCGCCGCCCTGGGCACCATGCCCTCGGACCAGCAAGTGGATATTGGTCCCGTGCCCGGCATGGAGGACGCGCTCGCCATCCTCCCGTGGACCATCAAGACCGATTCGCCAATCGTTGTTGGCACCGGATGGCCGTTCCGCAACACGATCCGCATCTGCGACGGCGGCGAGAAGGCCGCGATGGTGCTGCGCGACAACACGCTGGCCATCTATGCCCGCGATGGCAGCGGCAGTGCCAAGCGCATTGTCAAGGCAGACGTGTACAGGGATTTGGAGGCCCTGGGCGTCAACATGCACCACAAGGGTGAGTGATGTGGGGAGGGGCAACTTGACTGGGTGGCCGATTTTGTATGTCTGTATCTCTGTGTGTGTGTGTGTGTGTGTGTGTGTGTGTGTGTGTGTGTGTGTGTGTGTGTGTGTGTGCGTCTGTGGGTCTGTGTGTGCGTGCGTGCGTCTGTGGGTCTGTGTGTGCGTGCGTGCGTCTGTGTGTGTGTGTGGGGGGGGGGGGTCTGTGTGTGTGTGTGTGTGTTTGTTTGTGTGTCATTCGCTTCCCCAATCTGGCCTTACGTGCGTGCACGCCATTCGCGAGGGTCGTCCTGATCATAGCATCCTCTCACTTCCTCCTCCTCCTCCTCCTCCTCCTCCTCCTCCTCCTCCTCCTCCTCCTCCTCCCCAAATCCTCCTCCTCCTCCTCCTCCTCCTCCTCCTCCTCCTCCTCCTCCTCCTCCTCCTCCTCCCCAAATCCTCCTCCTCCTCCTCCTCCTCCTCCCCCAAATTCCTCAATCCCCACCGTAGGCGAGATTGACTTTGTGAAGTGCGAGCTGTCACCAAACGGCCGCTACGCTGTTGTCTTTGTGCATCCGCTGAGTATCTTTGGATACGAGGGTGAGGGTGACGTGGAGCTGCCTGGGCCCATGTATCTGTACGATCTCGCTGCACCAGAGGGCACTGCCCCGCGCCTGCTGCGCCACCACAACCTGTGGGTTGCCTGCGTCTCCTTCCTCAAGAACAGCACCCAGTTCCTCTCCTTGTCCCTCGACAAGACCATGTGCACATGGGACCTCGAGAAAGGTGCATTGATGTGTTATGTGTATGTGTTTGTGTGTTTGGTGAAGGGGACCTTTTGCTTTTTTGCGCTGTGTGTGTGTGTGTGTGTGTTTTGTGATATGGACGTAGACGTAGCCCGTAAGCATGGCTGTCGGAGCCTGTCAGTGTTTCTCATTCCAAAACTATATCACTTGTCTCACATCCACACACGGGTCTCCCTTCCCCCCCCCTGTCACACACACACACTCTCTTGTCCTCCAACCGTCCAGGGGAAGTGATTTCCACCATCAGGAACGTGAATAGTGGCGAGCACCATCCAAACCTTTTGGTTGTGTCGCCAAAGGAGAAGTACTGCGTGACGGTGGACGACACGCACGGGTGGAGCTGGAGCCCGCACAGCTGCGCGTCGCTGTGGCGCCTCTCAGACGGCGTGCGCGTGGCTAGACTTGTCGGACACGATGTCGGCAAGCTTGGCGCGGTTGCCTTTTCTGCGGACGAGTCGCTCGTGGCGACGGCCGGCGGCGCAAAGACGGTGTGCGTGTACGAGACGGGCGAGGGCACGCTGCAGGTGGTGCTGCGTGGGCACGTGGGCGGCATCAGCCACGTGCAGTTTCTCAGCAACAGCAACCTGCTCAGCACCTCTGGCAAGTCGATGAAGCTGTGGAGCCTGGCGCAGGCCAATGCGCTGCCGGCCATCACGTACACGCCCAACGCCACAGAGGTGACGGCGTCCGAGGGCTGCTGGTGCGTGCAGACCGTCTCAGACTACGTTGTGGGCACACACAACGTGCACCCGCGCCGGCTCGGGGTGTGGAACCGCCACACGGGCGAGCTGATGCCCAGCCTGAATGGCAGCTACATGGACGGCACGACGCGCGGGCTGGCCACGGCCAAGGACGACAAGAGCGTGTACATCGGGCTCAACTCGTCCGGGTGCCTGCCCATCCCACGGGTGGACGTGGAGAAGGGCGGCGCTGTTGTGCAGGAGCTTGAGGTGCTGCGCCGCTGGTCTCCAACGCACTTCCACGGCAACACGCTGGCCATCAGCGCAGACTTCCGGTTCATGGTGGCGACGACGCTGTGGCGCACGTCGCTGCTGTACGACCTGGAGCAGGGCAAGCTGCTGGGCACCCTTGATGGGCACACGCACGACCACGTGTGGAATGCCATGCTGTCGCCGAGCGGCAAGTACGCGGCAACCACGGCCAGCGATGGCAAGCTGATTGTGTTTGATGTTTCCACGCGCAAGCCAACCTGCAACCTCCCATCGAAGGACATTGAGTTTGGGTTCAACTGCAAGGACCAGCTGGTGGTGGTTGAGAAGGGCAGCAAGACCGTCAAGACATATGACGTCTCTGGTGCATCGCCTGCAGAAGTGGGCGCCGCCAACACGAGCTTTGCCTCCGCCGACCAGCTCGGCATGGCGTACGTGTGCAGCCGCACGCATGCCGTCCTGTGTGAGCGCAATGGAACCACCCTCACCCTCCGCAACATTGACAACTTTGAGGTGGGCATCAGTAACGTGTTGTGTGAGGAAGAGCGAAGGGTGCTTGCGTCGGCGGGCGTTGTGACTGTGTGTGTGAGTGATTGTGTGTGCGTCTGTATGTGTGATTGTGTGTGTGCGTCTGTATGTGTGTGTGCCTGTCTGTGCGTGTGTGCGATTGTGTGTGTGTGTGTGTCTGTATGTGTGCGTGTGTCTGTATGTGCGTGTGTCTGTTGTATGTGTGTGTGTCTGTGTGTGTGTTTGTCTCTCTGTCTCTCTTGTCTGTTTTTTCGTCCGTCTGTTCGTCTGTAGAACTGTGTGACCTTGCTTCTTTTCTCCCTTGGCTAATCTCACCACATCAACTCCCCCCCCCACACACACACACACACACACACGCCCACAAACATCCAGGTTGAGGCTGTGGTGGAGAGCTTCTTCAGTGGCCTGGGCACACCAATCATCTCGCAGGATTGGAAGCAGCTGCTGTGCCAGAAGACGGGTCTGGCTGGCCTGGATGTGTATGGGCTCGACAAGGGCGGCAGCAAGCTGCAGTGGGTGACCCGCCCTACCTTTGTCACCAACAGCAGCACCTCCGTCGTGGGCTGCGTCGGTCTTCCCAGCGCCGCGCGCCAGCTGCTCGCCCAGCTCGGCGCCAAGATGGCGGCGGAGTAGTCAACAGAGGGTGTGTGTGTGTGCCTGTGTGTCTGTGTGTACGTGTGCGTGTGCGTGTGCTTGCGTGTGTGTGTGTGTCTGCGTGTGTGTGTGTGTACTTGTGTTTTGCATGCTGGTTTGGGTCGGTGTTGCATTCAATCGTGTTTGCGTTGCTGATGGTGTGAATGCAGTTTGGCGTTACTGATGGTGAATGCGGTTGCCCCTTTCCCTGTTTGGGTTTTGTCACTGCTGTTATGTTTCAGCTTCACATCAATTACACACGTCGTTTCGTGAAGCGACAGGCAAGAAGACAAAGGCTGAGTGCGTGCGCGAAACATGTGATTTCACAGCAAACAGCAGACAGAACAAACGGCAACCTCGGTTTAACACGGGGTGCACGGGAACAAGAAAAGTGTGCATGGATTGGAGGAACAGCGCTGGTATCAACCACGTTGGCAAAGATCGAGAGGGCCATTGCAAAGGAGACGCTGGGACGAGCAGCTGTCAGCTCCGGCACAACATTTGCTGACGCAAATTAACACGACAACACATTACACACACACACACACACACACACACACACACACACACACACACACACACACACACACACACACACACACACAAGCAAACACACACACGTCTTCACGCTCATGGAAGTGTCTTCAGCTTTGCTTGGCGTTCGCGAATGATCACACAGGTTATGTGCTCATGCCCAATCCTGCGCTCGATCGCGTCGTGCAGGGGCTGCAGATCGCTGTCCTCGCTGAGATAGGGCACCGTTGACCCGATTGGACAGGTTGATTTGAGCGCAAGTACCATGCTCGACCCATCCAAGGGTTTGTTATGCAGACCGCAGTGGGTACTCAGCACCACTCGTTCCTGCTCGCTGAGGTGAAGAAGTTGTTCACAGACATCAGCAAACATGCTCCTGGTCTCGGCATTCTGTTTCGCCTTTGGGATGTTTGTCTCGGACACCAGCTTGGGATCAGTCAACAAACACACCCAGTGAGCATCCCAGCGCCGAATTGGTGGACTGTCACTGTGATCTTCGACTGTCAGCAACTGCCGAAGGCGCTGGGCGTATGTGGTGGACAGTGGACCACTATCTGATGTTGGGAGCTGCTGCAGGACATCCTGAGGGTCCACCGCCTTCTTCTCCGTGTACACGGAGTGGGATACGATGCTCAATTGGAGCACGGCATGTTGCTCCTGATCGTGGTCATGTTGCGATGCCACCATCAAGCAGCGCTTTTGTAGGTGGAGGGAAGGAAAGTGGTCGCGCAACACTTTCACAACACACAGCATGGCCGTGTGCAAAAGGACCTCAGACTGACTGCCGACAGCAACAATGTCAACGCAGCGCCGATGCTTGAGAAGGGTCAGGCTTGCAACGATGTAGTTTGCCAAATCCACTTGTGCGATGAATATGCCTGCGCTCAAGTGAAGCGGCGTTGCACCTGCTTCGTTCACAGCAGCAAAGAGCTCTTTCACAACCAACGGCCAGGCTGTTGGGGGCAGCCACTCGTGCTCCTCAAAGCATTGCAGCCGGCGGCCCAACACGACACGCTGCGAGGCTGCGAGCCCAGGCACAGTATTGTGGATGGCAGTGATGATGCCTGGGTGAACGTCGCGGCGTGGGAGCAGGGACGGAAACGTGTAGAGCGTTTGTGCTGTGTTCACTGAGAAGCAAATGTTGAATGAGGACAGGAACGGCAGCAGCAGGTGTCTTTGCTGTTGCGGAATGTGCAAGTCACGTTGGGCCAGTGAGCTAAGCACATGGGAGGTGTCCACAGCAGGCAGATGTATCTGGGATGACGACGCTTGGGGCGAAGCCGCATCAAAGGACAAGCTGAGCCCATGCAAGGGGTGCAGCAGCGCTGACAGTAGCTTGGTAAGCCACACCATCGGGTCCAGCACGATCATGGACGGGTTTCCCGGCACAGGGTAAATGACGGCCGTGTGAAGCAGAAACAGAACGGCAAGTTCGGGGTGGTTGTGCTTCCAGTCGATGGTGCTCACATTGACCACTGGCCAATCCCTCGTCGCATGTGCTCTCGCCATTTCTTGGATGTGTTTCTTGATATCAGTCAGCCCTGTTGGCACGTGAAAGTACGGCACGCCTTCGGTGCGAAGCCTGGCAAGCTCCGTGTCAAGGTCCATCAGGTCCCCACCATCAGCTTCGGTGTATTCGATTCTGTAGCACTTTGGCCCAAGGTCAAAGCAGCTGCTTGCGTGATGCTTCACCTCAGATCGGAAGTAATCGAGTGAAAACGACACGTCCTTTGTGGCAACAAGGCGGACTTGCACGTGGTCGTGGTTGTGGCCCAGCGCAGGAGGCGTGCATGTGCGTAGCAGCTCCAGCCACAGACACACGCGCGCAAGGGCGTGATCAAAGCCCTGGGACGCGTCAAACACAAGCAAATACACGGCCATGTGTGAGGCGAGGAAGAGCTCATGGGTGGGGAAGAACTCCAGCTCCCCGGCAAAGTCCCAGATTTCAAAGTCGTGGGCATCCCAGTGGTCAACTTCGACCCCTTCCGTCCACACGTGCGGCATGTAGAGCAAGGGCTCGAAAGGTGGTGCATCGCCTTGACCTGGTGGCGACTGTGGTGCAGTTGCACCACTTGCGAGAATGAATTGGCGTGCCTGTAGCATGCGATCCACAATTTGCTCTGCTTGAGCCGTACCAGCGTCTCCGCCAAACCAAGCTCGCAGCTTGTCGTCCGGGCTTTTAAGCCACAGTTTCCCCGTGATGCCCTTGGCTTTTTGGCAGCACTGGTCAAAGAAACCAGGTTGGTCGCTGGGGTTGAGGTCATGGTCCACCCATTCGCGGAAGTCGGCCTCTGTGTACTTGCTGAACGCCTTCTTGATGGCTTGCCTGACCACATTGAGCACGTGTGCGCGGTCTGCACTGTGGAGCATGAGCAGAGCCGTCTTGAGGGTGGTTTTGCCAACACCGCCATCACCAATGAACACCAGCCGCGATCGCGTCAGCAACTCAGACCCCTGTGAAACGGCACGCAGGTACGCATACGTCATGGCGCGGCTGTGGACGACGATGTGCGCCGGCGGACAGACCAAGGGGTTGCCTTCAAAGCCAATCTGGTAAATGTTCGTTGTTGCCAGAAACTCAGGGCCAAGATGTGTGATGCCGTTGTTTGTCAAACTAGGGTGTGCAGGTCATGGGTTTGGTGCATAATTGATGGTAAGCCAAAGAGGCGAAGTCGCAAGGCAAGGTGGAAGCGTTGCAAGGGTAGTAACATGAATGGGGATGGCAGTGACACATGAAGCATCACGTGAGTTGATTGCAGCTTCTTTGCAGTGGAATGGAGACGTACTCGAGTTCCTGCAGAGAGTCCATGCTGCCCACGACTGGAGCCAGCACACGCACGCCTTCGGTACCAATTCGATTTCCGTCCAAGCTAATCAAGAATGAAACATCACAGTGTTGAAATGAGGAGTATTTCAAGTGGTGCAGATGAAGCATCGCTCCATTGACGACACAGATCACGGTTTACAGTTCAAAATGACTTACAAGAGCTTCTGCAATTCTGTCAGCTGCGGAAAGGACTGGGTCAGCATCTTCACCCCATCACAGCTGAGGCCATTGTTCCGGAAACTACACGTGTATGCGAGTCAGGAGATGTTGAGGTGGTGCACATCGGGTGAGATATGGCAACATTCCACAGACACACTTGCATGTGTGCTTGTGTAACAACTGCGCATGTGCGTAAATATGTGCGTGAATATGTGAATATATGTGTGTGTGTGTTCCTCTGTGTGTGTGTGTGTGTGTTCCTGTGTGTGTGTGTGTGTGTGTGTTCTCTGTGTGTGTGTGTGTGTGTTCCTGTGTGTGTTCCTGTGTGTGTGTGTGCGTGTGTGTGTGCGTGTGTTCCTGTGTGTGTGTGTGTGTGTGTGTGTGTGTGAAACATGTGTGCTTGTGTCTGCTTATTGGTGTATAGGCTGGAATGCTTCATACTCGAGGTATCGCAGGTGCTTCAAGCTCTTGAGCATGGCCGCAGCTTCCTGGAATCCAACGCTGGTGATGAGGTTGTCATTCAAGCTGCGTGTTTGTGTGCACACGCAATGACACAGTTTGTGAGCATCGAGGGAGAGAGAGAAGAGAGAGAACCTCAAAGGAGGGGGAAGCGACAGCAGCATTACAGAGCAAAGGGGGCATGGGCAAAATACCGAAGGGCGTCAAAGTGCTCGAGCTTGCACGCAGTTTCGATCACGGCTTGCGCTCCCACTGCCGTGATGCGGTTGCCATCCAGACTGAAGGCCGACGTGCGTGAGTGCGTTGATGCCGTGAGAATGTGAGGGAAATATGTGCGTGTGTCCAAGCATGTGTGTGTGTGTGCGTGAAGATTGCGTGCATATGGTGGGCGTATGTTGTGTGCATGTGCACATGTGTGTGCACACATGCATGCGGCGATATGAACCAAGAGTACGCTCGCACTTGATCTGGTGAAGGTTCGGCAGGTTTGCGAGTGACTTTGCCAACACTCGAATGCTGTCGTCGTCCAAGTTGTCTGAAGCCAGCCTGTGTTGATTGGGAAAGTCCATGAGCGGCAGTGCAGCTGGAAGCACAACAGACACCAGACCCTTAAGCAGTGCATTCACTTCGAAACGTTCACAATTACAAACGCACTGAATGCGACGCAGCTCCTTCAAGTTGGCCAGTGGCTCTGCCAGCACGATGGCCGCCTGTGATTGGAGATTGCATCCATTCAATCTGAAACGTGTGCATGTATGTGTGCAGGTACGCATGAGTGCATGTGTGTGTGAGTGTGTGTGAGTGTGTGTGAGTGAGAGAGTGTGTGTGTGTATGTGTGTGTGTGATTCAGATGAGCAAAAAGGAACACGTGGTGTGCAACCTGCCCGTAGGTGCAGGGGCCAGCGCACATGTGAGCCTGACCTGAGGCTCTCCAGGTTGGGCAGCTTGGCAAGCAGGGAAGCAAGAGGCTTGTCAAAGTCGGTGTCGAAATTGTTGTCAACAAGGCTGTAAGATGGGGTTGTTTCAAGATGAAATGATGTGAGTGCGGGTGCGGTATGTCGGAGAGACATAACTTGGTGTGGAGCATTTGCTGGACAAATGTAGCAGAGACGAGGGCTTCGCGTTCACACGCAAGCGCCCACGCACCCGCCACACGCCACACGCCACACACACACACACACACACACACACACACACACACACACACACACACACACACACACACAAGCACAAGTTGTGGCTGAACCGAGCACGGGTTCTTTGACTTAACGTACTCGAGGGAATGAACGTGTGGGAGGGAAGGGGTTGTCTCAGCCAATAGCTGCAAGTTGATCACCGAGAGGGGTGAAGCAATAATCCTGCGCAACCACAGCACAAGCAATAAGGTAGGTGAGTGAACCTACAGGGTGAGGGGAGGCAGCGACAACAGGACAGAACGGGCCATCTTTCGAATTGTTCACAACTAAACCACATGAGGAATCACAAAGCACATCGTGAGCTCTGTTGCAAAAAGGATGTCAGACTGACTCGATGGACTGGACAGAAGTGTTCTTGGCCAGGGCTTCCACGAAGCGTCGTTGCATGGAAGGGGGGAAGTCTTCGAACACCACGCTGTATTCGAGGTGTGGGAGGAGCAAGGAGGGGCATGAAAAGGGACGGGAAGGAGGGCAGGGACGGGGGAAGCACAAGATTAGCAGCACCCAAAGAAGAAGCAACAGTCTTAGAGTCTTAGCTTAGGGTTACAATCAATACGAACTGCAGGAACTGATGACGGCTTGATGGGAGTGGGGCAGTGACTCAGTGATGCGAAGGAACGTGGAGCCGTGAAGGCTTCATGCAAATGCACAAATGCACGACACTCGCAAACAGGCAAGCAGGCAGGGGCCTGGTGGCCTGGAGGCACACCTCGCGCTGAGCGCCGTGTCATGCTCGAGGTCGTGGACGAGGGTATCAAGCCATTGCGGCGGTGTTGTGGGCGCTGAAGAAGAGCCGTTGTCGTTGTCCATAGTTGGTGTCGGCTTGTTGTCTGAGAAATGAGTTTGGCGAGGAGCGACGAGTTACATGTAAATGTGGCTTGCTTGATGCCTGGTTGGCCTTTGGCCTGTTGTTGTTGGTCTGTGCTCTTGTGCTTGTGGATGGCACAAGGCTCAGCATTTGGGTTGCGTCACAATGGAGTGTTGCTCGTGTTTGGTGTGTTGCTTCTGCATGCTGGGTTTCGTCGCAGCGCTCTCCCTTTTTTTAATTTTTGACATCGGGCGCCTCCCTTGCCAAATCCAAAAGAAGACTTTCCAAATTTCAAGAACATTGCAAAGTTTCGCAGCAAACATTCTTCAAGCAAGCAACAACATGCCAAGCCAGAAAAAAAAAAGCTGAGCCTGGCCAAGCACAAAGCCGCCAAGCGCAAAGCCTCATTTTGGTGTCCACGCATTTGCATCTCCCACCACCTTGTTTTGCCCGCTTTCCAGCTTCCATCTCCACACCACACTGCCCCACCCTGCAACAATGAGCGACCCCAAGCGCAACAAGAACAGCGTGCTCGCTGACATCCAAACGGAGGTGTGGTACTTGACACCACAGGAAGTCATGCGCGTCGCTGCGGCGTGCAGCTTCTCGCATGTGAACGAGGGCAAGGACCTCCTCCACAAGTTCCAATCCAACTGCCCACCAAAGCATTCCTTGCCATATGTGAGCAATAAGAGCGACATGCAGCCGCTCAAGGACATTGTCAAGGCCCAATTAGGCGAAACCCACAAGCTCTTTATCCTTCTGAAAGAATGGCAGGCCGCCTCTGGCCTTCAGCCTTTGTCAAGAGAGCCCGCCGACACCAGCAAAGCCGCCAAAGTCTCCAGAGAGCCTTCGGATGACTCGACCGCAAGTGACATGGAAGAGCAGTAAGCTACATGAGTGTCTCGCGGAGCGGCTGTTGTTGTTGGGGATGTTGAGCTGTCATGACGTTTTCCTGTTCTGGTCTGTAATCGCTGTTCTTATCCTGGCACTTGCTGCTCCCGCAACCCCCAACCCTCAGACCCACACACACACACACACACACACACACACACACACACACACACACACACACACACACACACACACACACACACACACACACACACACACACACACACACACACACACACACACATGCATACACACGATCCATTCCCTCAATCCCCGCCCTTCTTCCGCTCTTTGCTCAGGGCCTCGCACGATCCCGAGCAACATCCACTCATGACGGCGCCGCCAGAGTTGCTGATGGAGTTTATCGAAAATGAGGTGAAGAACCTGAGCGAAGACAACGTGAAGAAGGTGGCCGCCTACCTGGGACAGCATTTGGATGCCCCTGTGACGACGGCCGACACGCTTCTTGGCGTCTTGAAGCAGCACAAGCCGCCATTCAACAAGCATACCTTCATCAACGACCAAGACGGCATGGAGCCGTTCCTCAACGTTGTCACGGACACGCTCGGGGGCGCCCATGTCATGGCCCACCTCATCCACCTTTGGCGCGCCGCTAACGCCAAGACAGACCGCAAAAAGACCGTTGGCGCCCTCCTGGACAGCCTCTGCCCAAATGGCCTTCCCGAACAGGCGCACACGCGGTGAGGTGCTTGTGAGGTGCTTGTGAGGTGCTTGTGAGGTGCTTGTGTGTGCATGGCTCATCACCCCGCGTTTCCCACTCAAGCACTCGCCTTGTGCTGCCCCCGCCTCCTCTTTCTGGTGGCTGCTCCGCATTCTTTCACCCATCATTTGCTCACCCTCACAAACGCATGCCGACCATTCCCCCTCTCCCGACTTTCCTCTAGATTCGTGATTGTGTGCGCCAAACCGTACGAGTTTGAGGCCATGAACCGCGCCTTTGACAGTATTGCGTCGATTCGCCGCCACCCCATGTCCCTTGGCTACTGCTTTGGCGCCGGGTACAAGGAGGCGGCCAACGCGTTCTACCGCTTTGACTTTGTCATGACCAAAGGCGGGAAGGCGTATCACCTGACGGTGACGCGGTTCGTGGCCAAGCTGCAAGGCCCCATCGAGTGCGGCATCCACGTGGGCCAGGTCATCACCGCACTGGAGCCCGACTACATTGGCATGATTGGCGTGTGCGGCGGGCACCACCTCAACGACGTCATTGTTGCCACCAAGGCCGTCGACGCCCGCGCTGGCCGCGTGATCATCGAGAAGAGCAGCTGCGGTCTGGAACGGATTGACCCCTCCGCCTATGGGCGCTCGGACGTGGCAGAGTACATGAACCCGTACTTCTTCAAGCCAGCTTCGTCTGATGACGCCACGGCTGGACAGGATGCCGAGCTTGCGGTTGGTGACCACATGGCCGTCACCTTCCAGGCGCCACCCGGCATCACCGTGCACATGAAGTCTACGCTGTACACGTACCCGCAGGTGCGGGAGG
>NW_004754919.1:699189-714858 GCF_000188695.1 Salpingoeca rosetta | reverse complement strand
AACACCTGGGAGACGGCTGGGGCAACGAAGACGCGAATGAACTCAAGCATCTTGACGACGTTCCTGACGCGCTGCTGGCCCCACTCCTCCGCCGCAGGGTCCGTCTGCTGGAAAAACGGCACCAGCCGCGGGAACAGACTGGTGCAGCGGTGGTCATGGCATGGGGGCCAGGGGGAGGGAATGAGCGTGGCGGATTTGAGTGTGAATATAAGCAAACAGACGTACAAACTCGCTCTCCCCTTCAACAACGTCACCCCAAGAATACACACACGCACACACACGCTCACACACACACATACACACTCACACTCACTCACTCACTCACTCACCCACTCACTCACTCACTCACTCACTCACGCACGCACGCACGCACTCACGCACTCACGCACTCACTCGCCCACTCACTCACTCACGCACTCACTCACTCACTCACTCACTCACTCTTACGCACTCACACACACACACACACACCTGGACTCCCGGAAGAAGTTTTGGTTTGAGGTGTTGTCGATGACGAGGTTGAGGAGCAGCTTCAGGCAGTCGTCGACGATGATCCCGCCCTCGCTGTTGCCCTCCTGTCACACGCCATCAAACACACACGTGCACATGGATACATGCGCGTACGTTGCAGCATGTGAGAAAAGCGGTCGTGGGGTTTGCCCTTCCGACTCCTTCCCTCCTCTCATCAGCGCCAGCACACACACACACACACACACACACACACACACACACACACACACACACTCAAAGCACACACACTCAAAGCACACACACACACACACAAAGCACACCACTGCCCCTCCCGTTCACACTACTACTGCGCCCGCATGTACACATCACCTCCTGAATGATGTTGACTGTCTCCTCAAATGCGTTTTGAAACGCCACCAACTTCTGGATCTGCGTGTTGCCTTTCGTCAGTCCAATCATCAGCAGCAGGCCCTGCAACGCACGCATGCGCATGATTGTATGTGTGCGTGCGTGTCAATGTGTTGAAATCATCAAAGTGTGTCACTCCGTCTCCCTTGAACACTACCCACACTTTCCCACACTGGTTCCATGCCTGGTGTCCCCACACGTAGGCACGCACGCGATGTACACACAAGTCCCCACACACGAACACACACACACACACAAGAGTATACATATGTACACACAACACACACCTCGTTCCTGATGATGTCTCTACGCTCCTGTAGCAGGTCCATCAGGCGCGCACACGCAACGGGCTCAAGCATGATGCTCTCCTACACAACCGTTGCCGCACATGGAAGCAGGCGTGAGAGGATTCATGCACACATCCACGCACGCACATACACACGCACATTAAACACACGCACATACACACGTAAACACACACGTACACACACACACGTACACTCACACGCACACATTCGCACGTACACTCACACGCACACACACGCACGTACACACACACACGTGTCACTTCACTTCACCCCACGCCTCTCACCTGCAGCAGCTTTGGCCGGTTGTTGAAGAGATTTGTGAGCAGCTTCACCGTGTTCAGCCTGCCGTCACATCACCATCACATTATCAGCGCCCATGATGCACCCATGTCGCACCCTCTGAGCACGCAACACGCAATACACGTTTCACAAACACCACAAGCAGCACACAACATGCAAACTGCACAGCAACCAGCATACAATCAAACAGCGACCACACAGCCTCACTCCCCACCTCACGTGCAGGTCCTTCTCCTCCAGCAGTGACAGCAGCAGCAACACGTGGTCCTGTGCAAGCGATTCAGCAGCGAGCAGTCACGACGAGATGTTAGGAAGCTAACTCATCACTGCAAACACACGCATATGCGCTTACACATACACCCCAACACAGCAGCAGTCCTCTCTCCCGGGACCTCCTCCAATCCTCTCTACCACTTCCACCTCAACCACCACCCCCGCCCCCAGCAACAAACCCACCGGCTCCTTGACAAACATCTCCGTGAACATGACGCCCGTGTCCGTGTCAGGTGGGGTCTCTCCTTCCGGATACTGTCGGGACAATGCAAAGCAGTTGACCGTGAGCTGCGCATATTCTACCTGCTAAACCTCACCACTGATGCGCTCGCTTGATGGCATCTCCTGTGTTTCTCCTCTTCCTGGTTTGCCTCATGACTCTCCTCTTCGCGGTGGTGCCTCACCTCCTTGTCTGGGGCGGTGAGGTTGATGAGCGTCTCCAGCGCCAGGTTGCACATTTCCACGTCCGCTCGATCGTCCTTCAGCACGTCCACCAGCGCCATGATGGCCTGACTGCCCACAACCACCTGTAGAACGAGGGACAGTGGGGCTTCATGAGCGTCCAACATCTAAAATGTACCCACTCACACCGTCTCTCAGGCGCACATACACACGCACACGCACTCTGTTTCACACACACGCACACACTCACACACACGCACACACTCACACACACACATACACACTCACACACACTCACACACACTCACACACTCACACACACACACACGCACGCACGCACGCACGCGCACACACTCTCAACCACGCACCTTGTATTTCTGGCTGTACAGCCTGAGCCCGCGCACGGCCCCACGCCTGTCATCCAGGTTCACTGCCGTGCTCAGCCGCGTCAGCAGCTTCTCCACCTACAGCGTGCATGTGCATAAGTGTGTGAGGGAGCGAGACAGATGCATGCGCCAGTCATTCAGTCATTCAGTCATCCAGTCATCCAGACATGAAGAACATCCTTCTCAAAAACACCAGCACCCATCCCTCAGAACAGCTCTCCTCCCCCAAACACCTTCCGTCGTACACATACACACACACACCATATCGGCTGGCGTTGGCTCAGGCTCGTCGGCCTTGCCAGCAAACAGAAAGCTCATCCTCGCTCCTTTCACTTTCTCGGGTGCCAAACACAACAGCTCCACAACAGACACCAGCCGTTGCCTCTCTGCTGCAGTAGAAGAATTTATTTTATTCTGGTCCAGTCGCGCTACGAATTATCATGTCGGGTCACAAAATCCTGGCAGGCAAACACCTTTCGCTCACAGTCATGTCAACACACACACACCACACACTATCGCACACACACACACACACACCACACACACACGCACACACTATCGCACACCAATACACACATCAACCACACCAATACACACATCAATCACGTCGCAGTAAAGACGCGCTGCTTGGCCTGCATGAGGATGCGGCCAATGTGCGCGTGGGTGCTGGTGTGGTGCGCGTCGGCGTGGGCGCCATGCTGCTGCGCATCGTGCAGCTTGCACGCGTTAACCGCAAACACGTCCTGCCGCTGGCTGTCTTTCAGGTGCAGCAGCATCATGAGCGACGTGCGCGTGCACGCATCGCAGATGGTTCGCGCCATCTCCACCAGCCCGCGCTCCGCCGCCACGTGCAGGCACGTGCTGCCTGCGCGCGTCGTCAGCGCATCCTTGTCCACCACCGGCATGCGCGAGGTGCCCGTGCCTGCGTCGTGGTGCGCCGCGCCAACCAGGTCCGTGACGCTGCGCGCATCCTCCAGCACCACCGCCCATATCAGCGGCGGCCACCCGTTGCGGTCGCGTGTGTGGATCAGCGACGCGTACATGCCCCGCGCAGACTGCTGCCACCGCAGCAGCAGCAGCATCGACACAATGGCGTGCTGCTGGTAGATGACCGCCTGGTGCAGGCACGTGCGCTCGTATCCGTCTTGCATCATGACGTTGGCGCCCAGCCGCTGCACGAGAACGGCCGCCACGTCTTCGTGCCCAAGCATGCACGCATTCATGAGCGGCGTGTGTCCGCTCGTGTCACACTCGTCCACATATGCGGGGGTGGCTATGATGTCGCTGGTCTTGAGAAAGTGCAGCAGCGCCTTGCCCACGCTGTGCGATAACCGACCCTTGGCCAACAGCTGCAGTACATTTACCCGCAGCAGGCCCGTCTTGGCCATTTTCGCCCTTGTTCTCGCCAGCATTGCCGCTGGTGCTGTCGTTGTCGTCTGTTCTTGCTTATCACGCTGCTGTGCACGACCAGCACGATTCCCGTCAACACTTCTCATCCCCTCCTCCTCCTCAGCAGCCGCACCAACACCATCACCATCATCACCATCACCATCAACATCACCATCACCATCACCATCACCGTCGTTGCTCGTCACGTCCAGCACGGGGTGCAGCTTCGCTGCTGCGCACAGGCCGTCCATGCGATCGAGAACACACGCGCACGACAGCAGCAGCGCAGCGTCAACCTCCAGCACCCGCGGGTCCGTCGCCACTCCACTCACATCATGCACGCCCTCGTGCACACCATCGCTTGCCTCCTCCAGCACAGGGCTCGTGCTGCTGTCGTTGGTGCCCGTGCTGTGGCTGTGCGCGTCGTCGCTCGCCTCCTTTGCGTCGCTGTCGCTGTCGCTGGGCGTGTCGCCGTATCGGCTGCTGTTGTACGCGTTGACCTTTGCCAGCAGCGCCAGCGCCATCTCCAAGTACGCCTCTCGCCCTGCATCCCGTGCACCTCCCTCAACACCACTGCCACCGCTCACGGACACCCCACTGCCTGGGCTGCTGCCGCTGCTTGCATGGCTCCCACTACCTGTGCTGCTGGCACGCTTCGCGCAGCCACCCTCCATTACCCTGTCATCACCTCCATCAACACCCTGCCCATCACCACCACTCCCCGCGCCATCCTCCTTCCCCACGTCCCACGCATCGTCCACGCACCCAAGCGACAGCAGTGAATCGCACAGCGCAGGCGCCGCCCCTGTCACTCCCGCCGTAGCTGTACCGGTGCTGGCGGTGGTGTGACTGGTGCTGGCGGTGGTGTGATTGGTGCTGGCGGTGGTGGCGGTGGTGTGACTGGTGCTGGTTGCCATGGAGGCAGTCGTGGTGGTGGTTGTCATAGTGGATGTGGATGAGGCCGATACGACCGGCCACAATGGCATCGCTTCGTCAAGCGGGGATGCCGACGGTGAGGGCGGCAGCAGCTGCACCTCAGACTCGCACGAGTGCAACAGCTGGTGCTGCCTGTGCATGTGTCTGTGCTGATGCGGCTGCTGGCGCTGGTGATCGTGCAGCATGCTTCCGCTCCCGCCATCGCCAAACGTCGGCAGCATGTCGGTGAAGATGGACATCATGTGCTCGTGCTGCTGCTGCAACAACTCGCCCTGCACCGCCAACCCATCTTCACCATTGCCACCAACACAACTGCGACCATCGCCACTGCCCTTCTTCGTTCGCTTCGCGACCGGGCGCCCGTCTGCATCAACAAACTGCGGCGTGTGGGCGTGCGCGTGTGGGCGTGTGCGCATATCGCCATGCTCCGGCTGGATCGTCACGGGCACGGGCGCCACGACCGCCGTGTCCGCAATCACAGATGCGTCCCCATCGATGTAGGGTGCAAACTTGTTGCCGCGGCCTGCACCCCCGCTGCCAGCACTGTGTCTGTGGCCATGTGCATGACGACTGCCACCCTGATGGAGGTGGTGCAGCTCAATCTGCGGCAGGTGGTAGCGGTCCTGGCGCCTGCTCCCGCGGGTGCGAAGCATGAGGAAGATGCCCACAATGAGGCCCACAATGCCCACAACACTGCCAATGGCAACCCACTCCGATCCCAACAGCCCCGGATCCCGCGGAGGCCTGTCGTCAGGGACCGTGGTTGGCGGGGTTGGAGCAACGGTCAGACCTTCGTTGTTGGCGCTCGTGCTGGAGGAAATGCGCGTGATTGTTGCCTGTGGATGTCGGTCTGTTGTTGTTGTCGTCGTCGTCGTTGTTGTTGTTGTTGTTGTTGTGTGTGGTGGCGGCGCCGCTGGTTTTGCCGTGGTAATCGTTGTCAGTGCATCGGGCGGTGGTGGCCGCACGCCCGTTGTGGTGGTGCCACCAACGAATGGCCGAAGCCCATCTGTTGTTGTCGTTGGCGTTTTGTCTGCAACGCGATCGGACGCTGTCCCGGTGGTCGTTGCCCGCGCTCGCGTGGTAGTTGTTGGTGGATTGGGACGGAAATCACCAAAGATGTTGAACCTCTGCTCCGTCGTCGTTGTTGTCTTGTTGACGTCTGCTGCTGTGGTTGTTGTTGTGGTGGTGGTGGTGGTTGCGGTTGTTGTGGTGGTGGTTGCTGCACCTGTGGTTGCGGCTGTCTTCTTGTTGGCAGCAGCAGTTGTGGTTGTGGTGGTTGCTGCTGTTGTGGTTGCGGTTGTTGAAACGACCATGCGGTGTTGTGGCTGCATGACAGTCGTCGCCACAGTGGTGCTGGTGGATGTGGTGGTATTGGTTGTGGTTGTGGTGGCGGCGGAGGCGCCTGGCGCCTGTTCATTGTGAAACGCCAAATCGGTCTTCGGCGCCTTTGGTCCCTGTCCCACCAAGACCCTCGCCTGCACGCTCGTCACTGCCATGGCGATCACCGCCACAGCCACAACCACAGCCACCAGCGTGCGTCTTGCTCGCATCGCGCTGCTGCTGCTGCTGCGGCTGCGCGTCGTCCTTGTCGTCCGTTTGTCTTTGTTGCTTTCTTGGCTCCTCCTCGCTCGCTTGGTGGGTGGCTTCTTGTTCTCGCATGCCAAACCACAACACAACGCAACCAACCCAGGATTGGCGAGGTTACGGATAAATGGCGAATGTCTTCATATAATTTTCCGGATTGGTCGGTTGCTGCGTTGTTCGCCTTTTCTTCTTGCTTGTGTGTGTGTGTCGCTTTATCCGTCCGTGTGCCTCCACACAACAACAAACCAACCCTGATAACCCCCCCCCCACCATCAATCGTCCGTGTGTATCTTCTGTTGTGCTTCCCCCCCCCCCACACCAGAGCAAACACGCACACACATCCACAACTACCCTCCATTTCTCCCACACAAGGTGAGCGCGTGCGTGCACGCACACCCAGCCACGCAACGATCACCACACGCGTTGGTGTGTCTCTTTGCTTGTTTACGTTTTTTTTTTTGTTTCGTTGTTGTGCGACATGATTTGAAACCATCCATCTGACTCACACAAACCATCATATTTGGCGTGTATGGTCATTTCATTGCAGACCTTCTTCCTCATCCTGGTTCCCCAATCCCCCCCCCCACCAACACCAACACCAACGCTACATCCACAGCCACACAACAACAACAACAACAACAATTTCGCACATGCAAACAACGCATGTCACATCCCCACCAGCAATATCCCGCCATGCGCGGACAGCACTCTGCGTACCCGCCACCTTCGGTGTTCACGCCTCCCTTTGGCCCAGCTCACCCGGCCCTGCCGCACCCTAGTCCGCACCGCAGCCCGTTTCGCCCCGCACAGGGCCCCGCACCACGACCACCCCCAGCACCATCATCGCACCCTCGCACCCATCACCAACGCCCGCGCCACCAGCAGCCGCACGGCCGCCCAGACCAGTTCTTCCGCGACCCCATGAGCAATGGGCCCATCTCGTCCATCGCCGTGGGGAGCAGCGGCAGCGCCGGCAACACCGCCTACTCCTCGCCCTTTGAGATTCCGCTTGGCTACGACGTTGCCTCTGTCCCCTTCACCTCGCTCGCCGTGTCCCCTTCCTCGTCCCCCTCCACCGCGCCCAGTACCTCCGTCGCCGTGACTCATCACAAGCAGATGGCGCAAGAAGATGCCTCTCCCATCACACCACCCGCAACTGCAACCGCCACCTCCCCATCAAAGGTGCGAACCAACGGCACGCGCCACCACCGCCCATCCCCGCGATCGTCGTCAGGAAAGACGATCAAGACCGCCGTGGCCACAGCGATGACGACGATGGCGCCGACGCGACCGCCGCTCCACCTGTACAACGAGTATGGAACCGCGCCAGTAACCAGGACTACGACGACCGCAGCAGGTCACGCGCATCATCATCATCATCATCATCGTTACGAACAACAACACGAACAGCAGCAGCAGACAGCACAACAACAGGAGCATCAGCAGACGGAGCGGACACAACCCAAGGCCGCCACGACCTCCCGCCACTCCAAGACGCCCACAAAGGCCAAGCGAGCAAAGAAGAGGCGCGAGAAGAACGCACAGGGCAGCGAGCGGCCCGGTCACGTGCCATCATCAGCGCCGGCATCATCAGCAGCAGCATCAACATCAAGGTCATCGGCATCAGGATCAAGGAGGGCCGCCACGGCGACTGCAGGCAAGACGACACCAGGCAAGAGCCGCGCGAAAGGAAAGGCAACCGCATCGAACGGGGATGACATCCGCCCGCGATCAAAGAGCAGCGGCTCCAAAGCCCGCGAACACAGCAGACACACTGGTGGCGGTGGTGGTGTGGGGGCATCGCTGGAGGGAACGCACCTGCTGCAGTTTTTAACCAACGGCGGCCCAGCCGTTGCCGCCACACCTGGTGGTGATGGTATTGGCGTTGGTGGTAGTGATAAGCAACAGAAGCCAGATCAGCACCAGAAGCAGGATGAGTACCAGAAATATTCGTATGGACGTGGACGTGGACGTGGAGGGGCGAAGCATGGGGCTGCCCATCTTGATCAGCGATCGCAGAGCGACAGCAGCGGCAACGCGGACGTGCGGCGGTCCCGTGCAAAGGTGACAGCGACACGAGCAGTGATGTCATCGCCAGGAAAGGCGCCACCCACGCAGCAGCACCACACCAGGCAACACCAGCACCACCACCAGCAGCCACTTCACGCGATGCAACTGCTGCAACACCTGCAAGGCCGCAGCCAACACGACTCGCAGGCACATGCACCAGCGCCGCCACCCACGTCGCCCCCACGCCCGTCATCATCATCGCCACTGTCGTGCGAGCCCCGGGCAGAGACGCCGACGAGCCGGCAGTTTTATTGGCCGGACGGGCAGCGCTTTGCAGTGCCCAAGTTCGTCCTTGATCGCCGCATCCAGCACATTGCATGAGCTCTGGCTTTAGTGATGCTGGTTGATTTGTGTGTGTGTGTGTGTGTGTGTGTGTGTGTGTGTGTGTGTGTGTGTGTGTGTGTGTGGTATTCGTTGTTGTTGTTGTTCTTGTTGTTGTTGTTGTTGTTGTTCTTGTTGTTCTTGTTCTTGTTGTTCTTGTTCTTGTTCTTGTTCTTGTTCTTGTTGTTGTTGCTCTTGTTGTTATTGTTCTTTTGTTCTTGTGGTGCGCGAGTCTGTCTGTCTGTATGTGTGACTGTACGTCTGTCCACCTGTCTCTTGTAATCGAAGCCTCCAGCCCCCCCCCCTTTGTTTTTGTTCTCTCTTCTCTCTTCCCCTCCGCCCCCTTGCCTTCCCTCGTTCGGCCAACCGTCCGTGCCCGCCTGAGATGTACTCGGTGGAGGATGTAGGCATGTGCTATTCTAACTGTACCCCATGCTATTTGATGTGATTCTACATTTGTAATAAGCAACCCTTCCCCTCCCCTCTCCCCTCCCCTCTTCTTTTCTCTTTCCTCCCCTCCCCCCCCCCCCAAACACAAACCCCCAACAAAAGCCCCAAGCGCTTGGGCAGTGCAGGGCGGTGTCTGCTCTCATGTTGCGATGCACGTTTCTTGCTGTTTTGTTTGTCGTTGGTGTTGTGAACTGAACGTGTGAATGTCCTCCCGTTACATTTCCCCCTTCCTTCGTATTGTCTCCCTTCTGTTTTCTCGTGCGTTTCTTCCCCCTCTTTCTTCCTTGCCTTCCTTCCTTGCTTCCCTCTGCCTCCCTTCTGTCTCTCTGTCTCCCCCTTCTGTATCCCCTTTCCGTGCCATGTTGTGTTGTCTGTGCATCGCGTGTTTGCTCTCGCCTTTCTCCTGTGCGCCCAAGCCGAAACACGGCAAAATATACAAGGAAAAAAAAAAAGTAACAGTGGACAAGCAAGGGAAGGGACAGGTGCATGGCAATGCATGATAGTACTGGTTCACACGCCTACGACAACACGCACTCGCTCCCCTTCTTCTGCTGCTGCTGCTGTTGTTGCCGCTGCTGTTGTTGCCGCTGCTGTTCATCCTCCAGTGACGCCCGCATCGCCAGCGCTACAGCCTCCTCCTCGCTCAGCCCGGCTGTGGTGTGGTGTTGTGTGGTGTGGTGTGGTGTGTGTGTGAGAGTGAGTGTGAGTGAGTGAGTGTGTGTGTGTGTGTGTGTGTGTGCGGAGCAGTGGGCAAAAGGCTGAGAGTTCAATCACGGCGACATTCACACACACACACACGCACACACACACAGCTGTTCTCACCTGGTTGCGCCTGCTGCGGGTGTGCTGGAGCGCGCTGCTGGCGTTGCCTGCAGAACAAGGCAACGTGCGAGTCAGGTTTTACCCAATGGCCATCGCGAAGGATGAATACACACACACACACACGCACGCACACACACACACACACACGCACGCATGCACACACACACATGCCACCACCACAATCACACCTGTCCAGCTGTGCGCCGTATCCGGCGTCGTTCAGCCGCTGCCCCGCCGGTCGCCTGCTCTGGTGCCTCGCGGCCGACGATGACGACGACTGCTGCTGTCGTGGCTGCTGGTGCTGGCGCGCTTTGTGCGGTTGTGACCTTGGCTGTGTCCGTGGTTGTGACCGTTTTGTGTGCGCTGCGCTGGACGATCGGCCCGCACAGTCGTGGTCGTCTGGATGTCGATGCTTGAGGCAGTAGTTCTTCAGGCACCGGTCGCACTGTGAACCATGAATCGTGAAGCGTGGACCACAAAGTGTGAGAGTGAAAGGGAGTGAAAACAGAGGTGGTACTACTGTTATGGAGGTGCTAAGGTTGTGGCATCAGCAGGTCACAAAACAAACACGTGGACTCACCAGAGGGTTTCAACATTACACTCACATGAGAAACGCACACGCACACGCACACGCACACGCACACGCACACGCACACGCACACGCACGCGCATGCAAACGCGCATGCAAACGCACCAGGAACGGCATGACTTCAGTGACTTTGCAGCCTGCACAGCTACATCGGTTCGGGTTGGCTTTTCGCACCTACGGTCAAACAAACAAGATCAGTGTGCATTAATATGAATGCGGACAGGGTCACGCCCACAGCAAGCCACAACAACGACCCAAGCATGCGTGCCCCTCCCACCTTGTGCTTTTTGCAACCAGAATCAATGTGCTCATCCATTGCAATGTTTGGGTTTTGGCCTTTGACAGGCTGAATCTTGGCCTTGCACAGGGGACATTTCAGCGCTTTCACATCCTGTGTGTGTGTGTGTGTGTGTTGGGGTGTGTGTGTGTATGTGTGTGTATGTGTGTGTGTGTGTGTGTGTGTGTGTGTGTGTGTGTGTGTGTGTGTGTGTGTGTGTGTGTGTGTGTGTGTGTGTGTGTGGGTGTGTATGTGTGTGTGTGTGTGTGTGTGTGTGTGTGTGTGTGTGGGTGTGTGTGTGTGGGTGTGTGTGGGTGTGGGTGGGTGGGTGGGTGCATGAGAACACGAGTTGGAATAAGCAAACGATCACACATCAATGACAATGAGTACGATAGCAGCAGCAGCACACAAACTCACGTCAAACGTCTCGACGGAGCAACGGTGCTGCTCTGGCCGCCAATGCTTGTCGCTGCGGGAAAACAAGTCATGGGCACATGGAGACAGCAGTCAAAACTGTACAAACGAAGCCAGCAACGGATTGTTGGCGACTGTCAACACCGTCAATACAGTCAACACTGTCAATACAGTCAACACTGTCAAAACAGTCAACACTGTCAATACACGCACCTACCAAAACACTTGCTGACAACCCGGACATGTGTATGGCAGGAAGTCTTGAATTGAGGGAAGCAAAGGAAGAAAGGAGAGCGATGTGAGCTGTTGTTTTCGTTCTCGTTGCTGTTAGCAGCTAGGGGGTGAAAACCAGGCGAAGGCAAAGCGTAGCTCAGGCATAGATACACACACACACACGCACTCGTGCAGCCGCCTGTCTCACCGAGTCGTGTGCAGCTGCTGAGCGAGCAATGCTGGCCAACAGAGGGCAACTCCATGTTGGTTTGTTTGCTTTGCTGCTCGTCGTTGTCCGTTCCTACGAAAATTCACCACCACACTCACCAATCGCCCAAACTTTCAATTCCCCAAAACCAAAACAGCAGCGCGAAGATGGCTGTGTGGTTCACGGTGCGGGATGTGCGGCGACAGCTGGCGCAACTCGGCTACTACAACGTCCCCGACGACGTACTCAGCGACTTTACACAAGGTGTGTATTGTGTGTGTGTCTGTGTTTGTGTCTGTGTGTGTGTGTCTGTGTGTGTCTGTGTGTGTCTGTGTCTGTGTGTCTGTGTCTGTGTGTCTGCGTGTCTGCCGTGCTTACACTAATGCACTACCTTCTTCCTTGTCTCCACCTCCTCAACACGAACGTGCCTTACTTTGTCCCTTCCCCCCCCCCCACTTCCCCCGTTCTCCCTTTTCACCCATCCTGTCATCGTCCTTCTCCACTCTTTCAACCAAAGACTTGGTGAGGTTGGCGCTGCAGGAAACAGAGGGCAGCGATGAAGCACAGGGCAGCGAGAACACGAGCACAAGCTCGGCAAGGCGTCGCCCGTCCTCCTCTGCTTCCTCAACCTCAGCATCTGCCCCATCAACGTCAACATCAACAGCCCACCGATTACCTCACCAGCACGAAGCACCTTCCCCTCATCAGCCACAGAGCAGACAATCACAACAACCGCACCGCCGCAGTAGAAGACACACGCCAGGTGTGCGCACCTGTGTCTGTGTCTGTGTTTGTGCTTGTGTATTCGTGTGCGTGTGTGTGTGTGTGTATGTGTGTGTGTGTGTGTGTGTGTGTGTGTGTGTGTGTGTGTGTGTGTGTGTGCGTACGTGTGTTTGTCGTCTCGCCACTGGCACATCACCCTTCCCTCATCCTCATCCTCACTCACTGCCTCCCACCACCAAAGGCAAGCGCGCTGATGTGCTGCGACCATTGAATACCAGCCAGGCATCCATGGGCGCACGACGGCGCAAGACAGTCATGATGGATGGATCGGTGTGTGTGTGTGTGTCTGTCTGTTGTGTGTATGTGTGTGCCTGTCTGTGTGTCTGTGTGTCTGTGTGTCTGTGTGTCTGTGTCTGTGTCTGTGCACTTGCGCCTTGTCTTCTCCCCCATGTTTGCCTAACCCATTCTCCTTGAACCTCTATGACACGCACACAGGTCCTCGACTCTGTCGCGCACGATGTGCAAGAAGAGAAGGACGGATTGCTCGATCTTCTGGACGACGTACGCATACAGACCACACTGCTGTCATGTGTTTGTGTGTGTGTGTGTGCTTGTGTGCTTTGCTCCATGACGAACCACCACCACAGCAACCTGACAAAAGGCACGATCCTCACACCTCAAACCCCACTACCCCCTTCATACCCCGCCCCATAACAGATGGAGAACATGACGGTGCAGTCTGATCTGTATTCGGACGTTGGCCCTGACGAAGTGGACCTGTACGCGGACGAGGACCTCGGATACCCGTACGACCTCGACATCAGCAACGCCTCGGTACAGCTTCGTGTGTGTGTGTGTGTGTGTGTGTGTGTGTTTGGATAACGCACTCCTACATGTTGCCATCTCACCTTCCTCATTCTACCCTTCCACCTTCCTCACCTTCCCTCATTTCACTCCCCCCCCCCACTTCCTCCCAGAGCGAGGGGTTTCAAGGCCACCCGCTGCCGCCGGTCCCGGATGTGGAGGAGATCAAACCGCTCGCAGACCGCACCTCCTTCATCCCGCCACGCGACATGCGCGTCAAGCCCACCCGCCCAAAGACAGGTAGAATTGCGTGTGTGTGTGTATGTGTGTGTGTGTCATGTGTGTCATGTGTGCGTGTCTCTGTGTATGTGCGTGTGCGTGCATATGGACTTGATTGCGTGTTTGATTGCAATGGCAACTACCAGCTCTCCTTCAAACCCCAACCCCCCTCACCACCACCACCACCACCACCACCACCACATCACCATTACCATCACCGCCACGGCCATGATCTTTGCAGATATTGTGTCGCGTGCGTCGCGGTACCGAGAGGCGTGGAAGCGGCAGAAGGCACCCGGTGAAGATGCGCACGCCCAACTCCGCCGCCGCGTCAGGCAGCAGCTCGAAGACCAAAAGGTACTTGCGTGTCTGTGTGTGTGTGTGTGTGTCTGTGTCTGTGTCTGTGTGTGTGTGTGTGTGTGTGTCTGTGTCTGTGTGCGCATGCACTACCACGTCCATTCCCCTTCGAGGCCCCTCTCTCACCCACACCCACCCACATCCCCAACCCCCAAACACAACCAGGAGGAACCGTACCAGCGGCCCCGCAACAAGCCCATCCAACGCAACGACTACGTTGTTCCCACCACCAAGAAACGCCTGCCCCTGCGATGGGCCGTGCGCATGCACATGAACGCCCTCCACTGACACACACGACACACACGTGACACACATGAGGAGGGACATTGATGTAGTGATGTGACTCACATCGCGTCATTCCTTGTTGTTCTTCTATTCATTCCTCCAGTCCAACAGAACAGTCCAGTCTCTCCAATGTACACATCATCATCTTTCCATCATCTTTTCACCATCATGCACACCTCTGAGTGAGTAAACGACGATGCACATGCATGCATGGCTCATAATAGCACGGCATGATGACGCAGCACACACACACTCCACTTCCAAACTTCCAGACCTCCACGTCATCACGCATGAGTCACCATCTCCAAGCCGTAACGAATCGTCGCGATCGTCCACACTGCTTGCGGAAAATTTACTGGAATCTTCCAGAACATTTCCACTCTATTTGCGTCCGGCAAGCGCAGATGACGCCAAAGATGCACGACCACGCACAGACACGCAGCGTGTTGCGCGGACCACAAGACATGTTGCAGCTTGCTTCAAAAAGGACCGAGTTGCTGAGTTGTGTTGTGTTGTTGTGTTGTTGCTTCCTCCTTTTGGCGCATTTTACACAACCCCCAAGAAGTCTGTGTCAGCTCCACCAGCCACGAAAGCACACACACGTTCGCACTGACACCAACACCAGCAGCGACTTCGAAACTTCGCAGCAACTCCAACTGACACATCCGAAACAACACCAGCCGACCTGACTCAACAAGAAGACATCCACACACAGCAACACTGTGCAACGCACACCCCAACCCCGCCCACAAAACAGCTTGGGACACACACATTCCTTCTCTGTTGTCCGCAAGCCTACTGCACTGTCAGATACACCGACACAGCAGCCTACTACAGACACAACACTTTGCTGCTTGCTGCAACAAACCGCAACAGCTGTGCTCAAGCGACCATTTTCCCTTCCCCCTTCCCCCGTTGCAGCCTCAACTGTTGTGATGTGACTGGTCTGTGTGTGTGTAAGAGTGTTTGACTGGGACTTAGAGTAGGGTCTTGCTGTATACTGTGCGGGAGACGTAGTCGCAAGTAAAGAAGACAGGGTAATAGGATGGGGCGATGAGATAAGTGGAGTGATAAGATAAGTGACAACAATCAAGCAAGGAAAGTAGAGACAGGCACAAGGTCAAGAGAGACGAGCAAGGGGGTCGGATCTTGGGTGTTGGTGTCCTTTGGTGAGGAGTGGTAGTTCCGTTCTGTTGTGTGGTTCGGAATCTGTGTTGGTCCTGAACTCCGGGAGGACTATGCCTTGATACCCTTAAGTTCGGCCTTGACACTCCTTCACGACACTTTAGTTCAGGATTTGTATTGTAGTGCTGTCTCACTACACTCTCCCGCCATCAGGCCTTAACGCTTTGAGGTCTTTGACCTTATGTGTCGAGCGTGCTCTTCTGAAACTGCGTTTG
>NW_004754919.1:682420-690016 GCF_000188695.1 Salpingoeca rosetta | reverse complement strand
AAACACGCGTGCGCGCGCGCACACACACACACACACACACACACACACACACACACACACACACACACACACACACACACACACACACACACACACACACACACACACACACACACACACACACACGCACACACACACACACGAGCAAACACGCATGCGCCAAAAAAAGCAAACACGCAACCACACCAAAGCACGCAAAGCATCATGACAAGAGACAGAGCATCCCGGTGGCGACCTCTCTCGCCGCTCTCCCCATCGTCTCCCCATTGTCTCCCCATCTCTCTCTCTCTCTCTCTCCTGCTCGCCTATGACCACTGCATTCATCCGTCATCATCCATCTCCCACCAACGCCGCCTCACACGCTGCTGCCCTCGCTGGGGACGGTAGCGGCGGTGATGACGTGGTACCAGCACAGCATCGCCGACGGCGTGTCTGCGCGCAGGTTGAACGTGCGCTTGCCCGTGACCACCAGGAACGTGTTGGTGCTCTTTGCCTCGAGCGACTGCGGCACGACCACGTTGCAGATGTCAGCGAGCGCCACGCTGCCCAGCTCCGATGCGGAGTTCTCGTCAGAAAAGTAGGCGAGTTTGCCGCGCCGCAGGTCAAGGGAGAACCAGCGCCGGCGCCATGTCTTCATGAACGACCCGAGCTTCGTCAAGTGGCCTTGCACTGAGGGGCAGGGGGGAGCAGGGAGAAGGGGAAGAGGAGGTACAAGTGGGGGGGGGGGACGGAAACGGGAAAGACGAAATGAATAGGGTGGGGTGACGCATGTGTGAGTGGCGACTGGTTGTGACGGTGCATATGTGCGCAAGGAGCAATAACAACGCCGCAGCAGCAAGCAGGAAACAGCGGAGCGAAACGACAAGTGGACTCACGTCCCCACTGGGTGATGACGAGGCGAGTTGGAATGGCGTTGGCGCCAACTTGCGCCTGCAGGAATCCGCGGATGTTCAGCTGGGGAGGGTGGTGATAGTGGTGATGAGAGGTGAGAAAAGGATGATATGTTCAGGAGAGGGGAATGAGAAACAATAACACGCACAAATGATGGTCCAACAAGCACGCACACAACCCAATACACACACAACACACACACGACATGAAGTGTTCCCAACGAGCCACCTGATCAAGTGCCTGCTGGGAGGCACGGCCGTTTGCCTGCGCAACCTCGAAGATCGCCTCCCGCTGTGGATCCTCTGTTTCGCGGAGGACAGGGGGAAGTGGGTTAGGAGGCAATGGTGAGGTACAATGAGGATAAACGCAAGGCAAGGGCGACCCAGAACTGGACACACACACACACACACACACGCACACACACACACACGGACCGATGGTTGGGGTGACGCCGCTCTTGGTGAGGGTTGCGGTCTTGTCTGCCTTTGGCTGCTGCGCCGCGGTGACGAGGCGTTCCATGTACGTCGTCTGCAGCTCCTCCTCCCGCTTCTGCGCTTTCTCCTTCTCAGTCATTGCAGTCTGTAGGAGGGAGATGTTGCGTTGCGTGTGGCGATGGCGTAGGCAGAGCGTGAGAGCGTGTAAGAGAGCAGGAGAAAATGTATGTTTGTATGTCAGAACATGCAAACAAACTTAACACACATCACACATCAACAACCACATTGCACACATCAACAACCACATTGTACACATTGCACACACACACGCATGACATGACATTGTACCTTTGCACGAATGTCTGCGTCGACGCGCTTGATCTTCTCGAGATCGAGTTTGTGCTCGAGTGATCGGACCTGCGAGCGCAGGACGGCGATGCGGTCCTCATACTCCGCACGCACCGCCTCCGCCTGGAGCACGTGCTCTGGTGGTGGTCGTCGTGGATTGCAGTTGAAGGTGATGGGGTTGGTCGTGTGTGAGGGAAGTGAAAGTAGAAAGAAAGAACTGAAACACAACGCACAAATACACACATAGGTAGGCATTTACACACAATCACATGCAAGCAGTTACGCACACTCACACTCACACACGCAATCATACACACACACACAATCAAAGCAAGCACTGCCTGCACCTGAGCTGGTGAGCTTGCGGCCGGCCTCTGGGAGGCAGACGCGGATCATCTCAAGCCAGGCGTCGCGCACGGGCACGGAGGGAGCACGCATCACGTAGTTGCGGCGCTGAGTTGAGGATGGAGACAAGAGGGGCGCATGTGCACGCGTGAGAGACAAGCAGTAATTGAAAGGAGGCATGAGCGCGCAACGCTAATATAAACACACAAACACACACACACACACACACACACACACACCCCCCCACACACACACACACACACACACACACAAACAAACAAACAAACAAACAAACAAAGCAAACAACGCAAACGAAACAAACAAACAAACAAAGCAAACAACGCAAACGAAACAAACAAACAAACAAACAAACAAACAAACAAACAAAGCAAACAAACAAACAGCCCCTCTCCCCACGGCACCGGTGTTCCGATGATAAAGCCCGTTGGCTCGTCGACGGCCGGCGCGACGAAGAGCATCTCGGCGGTCTGAACAGCGCCTTTGACGTTCGAGCACGACTCGTCCGTGCAGTAGAACAGCGAATGCTTCTTCAGGTCTGGTGGAGGCGATGGTGGTGGTGGTGTTGAGAAGGGGATTGCAAGTGATTGGGTGAGCAGGAGGTTGGGGGCAATGCAAGTGCGGGATGTGAGAACCAGCGAGTGAGTGCAAAGGCAGGAAACCTGTTCATACAACCACACAAGACCACCATCACCATCACCACATCAACCACATCATCAGCGATCAGCCGGCAAGTGCAACATGTTGTACCGAGGACAAAGAAACGCTTCTTCCAAGCGGTGCGCACTTCGCCCTGCTTCTCCAGGAATCCCGTCGCCCGCGTCTTGCTCACGGCAACAAGCTGGGGGTCTGCACATCGGCAAAGGGTGTGTGTGTGTGTGTGTGTGTGTGTGTGTGTGTGTGTGTGTGTGTGTGTGGTGAGGTGACAGAAAAGATGATTGTCACAGTGGGCTATTCACACACACTCACATACATAGACAAACACACACACACACACAGCCTCCCATCGCACCATCGCACCTGGCACTTTGCTGAGGGACTCCTTGAGGTGCTCCGCGAGGTGGGCAATACCGAGGTTGACGCCCGGCCGCGTGATGCCGCGGGCCTGGCACCGCAGCGCCTCCATCCGGTCCATGTACCGCTTCAGCTGCGCTTGTTTCTGGTGCGGCATTCGTGGCAGCGTCGCGGTGGGCAAGGAAAGACGGGGGTGGCGATGGTGATGGGCGTGGTATGTGCCGATGATGCAATGTTGGGGCAACAAGGAACGACAAGAAGGCAAAGTGCTCGTGGCCAGCACTTCACAAACGCCCACACAAACGCACGCGAGGGAAGACAAGACTCGTGCGTGCAGCAGCGCAGTGGATGTATGTATGTATGTATGGATGGATGGATGGATGGATGGATGGATGTGGCCTCACCTGCTCGAACATGGTGGGCGGACCGCGGCCGGTCGTCGACTTGAGCCGCTCCCGCTCAAGCTCAAGCGCTTGCACTGACGGACGCGCGGTTGTGTGATTTGGAAATGTGTTGTGTGATGCGTTGCGTTGGGTCGTGTGAACGCACAAGGTTCAAGTTCACACAGCCGTTAGCGTGCACACAAGAAAGTACACACAAAAACACATGCACACACACGCACACACATCGTCCACGATGCGTGCATGCAAGCAAACGAGCGTGTGTGTGTGTGTGTGTGTGTGTGTGTGTGTGTGTGTGTGTGTGTGTGTGTGTGTGTGTGTGTGTGTGTGTGTGTGTGTGTGTGCGTGCGTGTGTGCATGTGTGTGTTGGGAATGAACGAGTGGGCAGCCACTTGTGGACTAACTTCTCCTGTGCTTCGTCACCCTGTCCCCCCCCCCCCTCTTCCATCCTCCTTCTTCACCACCAACCCCTCATTACTTCGTAACACACACCCCTCCCCCTTCTCATCGCCCACTGCCCACCGTACCGGCCATTGCCTTCTCCTGCTCCTGCAGCAGCCGCTCCTCGGCCTCAAGGCGCTCCTGACAGCGACAACAGCAACAGCAATGGTGAGGCATGAATGACGGCGGTGATGAAGAATGACGTGCATTAAACCACTCACGGCCACAACATCAGACGCAATCTCTCATCCCACACACCACCACCACCACCACAACAACATGATCACCATGACACCAGCACCACATGACACCACTCTCTGGGTCCCACCTGCAGCTGCTTCTGCGTCTGCTCGCGGATGCGCTCCTGCTCGGCGTGCAGCAGCTGCTCCAACTCCTCCCGTCGGGTCGCCTCTGTGACGATGATGATGATAATCATCGTCGTGGTGGTGGCGGTTATCGTCGTGGCGACGGTGCGGTACGTGTGAGAATGTGATGTCGACGAAGCGCTCACAACTTGGCAACACAAAGTCACACACAGTCACACATGGAATCAGCAGCAGCAACGCGGGACCACCGCCACCACCATGGCACATGTGCATACCGTCGCGGGCCTGCCGGAGCATCTCCTCTGTCTCCTGCGCTTTGCTCTGACGCTCGGCCTCAAGCTTCCTGTTGAGGCGCACACGCACACGCATAGGTGAGGCTTCACAGTGGTCGCTGTACCAAATAAACACACGCACACACACACGCACGCACACACGCACGCACACACGCACGCACACAAAAAAAACACGAACCAGCAGAGCAAACAACAAACAACAAGACCAACGGGTGCATGCACAACTACGGACGAGATTCGCTCGAGGAGTTGTCGCTCAGCCTCTGCGCGCGCCTTTTCCCGCTGCTTTCTCTCTTCCTCTTCCTGTCGCTGCCGCTCTGTTGTTGTTGTTGTTGTTGTTGTTGTTGTTGTTGTTGTTGTTGTTGTTGTTGTTGTTGTTGTTGTTGTTGTTGTTGTTGTTGTTGTTGTTGTTGTTGTTGTTGTTGTTGTTGTTGTTGTTCATACACACGTACACACGCGAGCGGCGATGGTGGTGGTGGGGTGAAGGATGAGTGATGAGTGATGACGGGTGAGGAGATGAGGTCAAGCAGCGACAGGCGCGGTACAAAACAGAGGATGGAGTCGCACATCGAGTCTCTCCAACCAAAGCACACACACACACACGCGCGCGCGCTAACCCGGACACATGTGAACACACAAACCAATACACACACGCACTTGTCCCCCCCCCACCCCCCAATGTGCCTGCAAGCAACGCACCCTCCTCCTGCTTGATGCGCTGGTGCTTCTTGTGGTCATCGGAGCGGTTCTGTGCGCGCACACCACTGGCAGCGCCCTCGCCCTGCAGCTCAAGCAGTTCAAGGAAGGCCGACACCTGCTGCTGCTGCGTCTCGCGCTCGCTCACAAACTGGCGAAGGCGGCGCCGTGACAGGTGCCCGCTGGCGGTTGGTCCATCGTGGTGGTGGTGGTGGTGGTGGTGGTGGTGGCGGCGAGATTGGGTGTGTGTGAGATGGGGATGACGATGACAACGAGAACAGAGCAAACACTTGCGCACACATTCGCACACATTCGCACACACATTCGCACACATTCGCCCACACATTCGCACACACATGCACACACATGCACACACGCATCAGGTGAACGTACACGATGACTTTCTGGAGGACGCGCGCTGCGTGTTGGAAGTCATCCATGCACGTGACCAGGGTGTCCTTGTGGAAATACTTGAGAAACGCCTTGGTGTGACCCATCTTGAACCCTGATGTGATGCCTGCCTTCTTCAGAATGAGGCGACATGAGTCACGAGTTGGCGGTGGCGTTTCGTTCCACGCAAATGCCAGCGTCTACAGCAAATACATGGAATTGATGGTTCAAGTAAGGTATGCAAGCATGTGTGAGCATGTGTGAGTCGTTGTAAGCTTGCAGGTGAAAACAATCGGAATAGCACGGCGGCGGTGGTTGCTGTCCAACGACAAACCGAAAAACGCGTACAGCGATCACGATGTGCATGTCTCAATCCCCATCCCCATCCCCATCCCCCTTTTCTCTCCACTCAACTCAAACGCAAGACCCAATCCATCTCTCTCCACCGTCTCACCCTGAATCCGTCCACGAATTCCTGGAACTTTGGGCGCCAGGAGTAGCCCTCCTTTCGAATGCGGATTGTGTCCAGCACTCCCGTGTACCGCAGCTGCAGTGTTGGTCGTGGTGGTGGTGGTGGTGGTGGTGATATTGATGGTGGTGTGACTGCGGGTATTCGTGGCAGGTACCCCGAGCACGAGCATACGCGCAGGCACCTCGCATGCACGTGCACCTCACTTGCTCCTGGTACCTCCCCCCCCCCTTGTGCTCATTTGCTTGCTCACCTGCATGGTGATGTACTTGTTCTCGAAGATCCAAGGCGCCTTGTTGGTGTTGGGCTTGATGCAGCGCACAAAGTGCGGGCTGTGAACGACGCACATGTCAATGTACAGGGAGAGGGAGGTCAGGAAAGACGCGAGACAAACGAACAAACAACGCAAAGCACCGCAAAGCACCGCAAAGCACCGCAAAGCACCGCAAAGCAAAGCAAACAGAGCAAACAGAGCAAACAGAGCAAACAGAGCAAACAGAGCAAACAGAGCAAACAGAGCAAACAGAACAAGCTCCTTCTCTGACCTCTGCTTCCTCTCATCACCACCACCACCATCATCACCACCATCATCACCTGCAGAGCTGCATCTTGGCGACGAGTTGGGCGAGCGAGTTGCGGAAGTGCTGGCTCACAGACGGCGGACGCTTCGACACCCCGCTGGCATATTGCTGACCAGCCGGCATGGTCACAATGGTGATGCAACAGGGTGGCAACAGGGGGTAACGTGAGGGGGCGCACAAATGTGATGCGATGTTGAAAAGCACGCGTGCATTCCCGACATGACCATGCAAACAACGCCAGCAACACCACCATCAAGTGTTTGCCTGACTGTTGTGTCTGATGTGTGTCTGTTGTGTCTGGGTGTGCATCTTCTCCCTCCTCCCCCCCCCCCCCACACACACACACACACACACACACACACACTGATATGTCTGTTGTGTCTGGGTGTGCATCTTCTCCCTCCTCACACACACACACACACACACACGCACACGCACGCACGCACGCACGCACGCACGCACACACACAAACACACACACACACACAAACACACAAACACACACACAAACACACACACAAACACACACACACACACAAACAAACACTCACACACACACACACACCTTTGCGGAGTGCATCTTCCTGCTGACTGTGGCGCGACCGTACGAGGGCTTGATCACCATCGGCTCCAGGCGCCCCGTGTCCGTGATCCGCCCGTAAAACATGTCCGTCATGATTGGCAGCTCGCTGCTCTGCAACACAGAGACCACATCCGAGGCAAGCCTGGACGCAAGCAATGGTAAATCAAGGGAAGGAAGCAAACATGCAGTGAGCCACACACTAACAGGTGCACACCAACCCATACATAGACGTACCAGCACACAACACACACAACACACTCACAACACACACACAACACACTCACAACACACACACAACACACTCACAACACACATACACTCACAACACAAACCACCGCGAGCCATACCCAAAGACCTCTCTCTCTCC
>NW_004754919.1:667420-677420 GCF_000188695.1 Salpingoeca rosetta | reverse complement strand
TTTATAAAGGCAACTTTGCCCTGCAACGGTGTCCTAGTCTTACGATGTAGCTTCAGTATGGAAGGTCCTGTTTACGGCTTCGTTTTGGTCTGCTCAACAATGCAGCTCTGCGGTTTGATGCAAGGATGCACCAAGCTAAAAGTTGTCATTGAATTTTTTTTTTTCCTTGTTGGTTGTTGCGAGCTGTTGGTTGTCGCTGCTGTTGCCTTGGAGTGCGTGCCGCTCGTCTTACAAGCGCATGGTCGCAGATTCCAAGACTGCTCTGCTGTCTCTGTTCGTTGGGGCACACTCAAGGAGGGCCTGTCGCACGTCATCAGCTCTTCAACACCAATTTGAGCCACCTTGCAGTGCTGCAGTGTGCTTTACTTCGACCTTCTACGAGTTCTACGAGTTCTACGAGAAATGTAAAGCTGTTGCTCCTTCCTGTCGCTGTCATCGCTGGTCCTGGCACGGTCTCTGTCAGTCGGGCAAGGGCAAAATTCCCGAGCAAAAGCGCGTCAAAGTGTCCCCCGAGTCCTGTGCATCTGCATCAATGTGTGAGTGTGTGTGATGTGCTGATGTGACGTGCTGGGCTGAAGGCTCCCTGTTTCCTTTCCTGTACATTTTGGACGTGGTCTCGTGGTTGCGTGAGTGTACGACAACACGTGACGTGGTCGCTGTCCCGAATCAGCACAAATGTGGTTGCACCAGTTCTCTTTCGTTGTCACCAATCCAAATCGATGCTTTGTATTGGTGTTGTATGTGACGTCTGCCTCATGTCATGCCATAATCACGTCAACGAAAGGAGGCATCTGACCAGACCACATCAACGAAAGCGGAAGGCAAACAAACAATGCCGAGGCACGAACAAACAGCGCACAGATCCACACACGCCTGCACACGCATGCAAAAGCACAGTTAGTCGCGGTCGGGCCTCAAGCGATAGCACTCTTCGCAGCCCACGTCAAAGTTCTCATACCAGCAGCAGTGCTTGCATCTCAGACAGCGGCCTTCGGAGTCATACCCTTGCTGCATCACGTGTGTTGTGTTGTGTTGTGTTGTGTTGTGTGCGGAGGTGAGTAAGACAGTGCAGGAGAAAGAGAACAAGGTGCGAGCAAGCCCCGCATAAGGAGTCGCAAACACAGGGTGAGCAGCGTGTTGTCTGTCACTTTACAGCACACGATGACACACGTCACAGCAGGTTCGATGCCATCGACCAAGCCATCACAAGCCAGCACGCCACAATCCACTCCACGGGTGCTCCCACAACTCAAGGAATACGTACAAGACCCCAGAGCACGATAAACTCAGTGCAAACTCACATTTCTTGCATACTCGAGCGCATACGAGAGTCGGCATCGGCGTCGCTGGTGCTCTGCCTCTTCTGGGCTCAACCCTCTGTGGTCGTACAAGACCGTCACCTCCTTGAAGCGACGCAGCAGCTCCTCGTCGCCTGTCGCCTTGACCTGCTCAAACAGCCTTGCAGTGCGCAGCCCTCCTTTGAGGTCAATCAGCTTGATGCCCGGGAGGCTCAGGAGCGATTTGTAGGCCTCCACTTCAGGCTTGTGGATTCGCAGCCACATCATCTCCACGTTGGCGAGAGCGGGGCGCAGGTCAGCCGGAACATGCCCTTTGGGATACCCCCATATCCCTCTGGCTGTGGCAATGGACTGTGGATCGTCATGCTGCGTGACGTTGTGCAGCAGTTCTTCCCACGACCAAGCGAGCACAACATCCGAATGGTCTGGAGGCACGTCGAGGCGAAAGGTGGCCAGCGCATAATCGATGGCCTCGCGCGCAGCAATCAGGGAGGCTGTGTCGGTCGATGCAATGATGAATATGTGCTCAGTGCTGCAGAATTCCTCATGCTCTTCCAAGTCGTCAACCTCGTCGTCTCCCTGGTGCTGGTGCGGCTGGTGCTGGTGCTGGTGCTGCTGTTGTTGTATCCCTTCCTCTTCCTGCTCTTCCTGCTGTTGATGCTGTTGATGCTCTTGTTTCTGGACCTCGTCCCCTTCCTGCTGCAGCTTGCCGTCGTTGGCTTCTTCAGCGTAGTGAGCCACGTCGGCGAGGATGGCTTGTCGAAGGCCAGCGGAGACCGTCGTCAAGTCCAACAGCAACTTCGGACCCACTGCAGCAAACTCCGTGTCCTTCGTGTACTGCAGCCGGTCCAGGGCGCGGCGGATGGCAGCAGCGACGAGCGCGAAATTCTCGTCATCGTCCTCCAGCTTGAAGTCGCCGTGCATCCCCGCAATGTTGACGGGGATGGCCTGCATGCACATGCGCGCAGCTGCTGGTGGCTCTGCAGAATCTTGCTTGGCAGTGATGCTGTCGCTGTCGCTGCCGCTGCTGTGGCTCGTGCTGTGAACACCACCATCACCACCACCACCAACATCGCTCGCCTTCTCCCCAGACTGAACATCATCACTACCACTGTCGTTGCTGCTGGCGGTGCTGTGCTCACTGCAAGTACTGGTGTTGGTGTCACTGGCGTGTGCAGAGGCAGCGCGTTCGTGGGCGTCATGCACACGTTCACCACCGTCCTCGCCCTTATCGAAGAAGCGGTGCATGTAGAAGTTGAAGTCGTATGAGCCACCGTCCAACATGACGGCGTCGCAGTACGCCTCCATGAGCTCGCTGGTGCACTCTTCTGCCAGCGCAGCCGCCTGCTCACGTGTGACACCTGTGACGGTCAGCACGGTGGGTGATGTCTGCAGGGTGCAGGTGACGTTGCTGGGATCGCTCTGCGCAATGCGCGCCAAAACAGGCGGGCGCCGCACGCAATACTGTCCGCTCCCATGCTCAACGGTGTTGTCGTCGCTGATTTTGTCGAAGGAGAGAATGTGGGTTGTCGAGCTCGTTTGGTGATGCATGCACCTGGTGCGCACACCCTCGCCGTAGGCAACAAACGTGCCGCGCTTTAGGCGCTTTGGGCTGTTGCTTGCTGTGCTTGCGCTTGCTGTGGAGCCTGCATCTTCGCTCTGAGCAGGAGCACCACACCCATCTGCTTGTGGTTGTTGAGCCTGGGTGCGCTCAACGTGCTCCGTGATAGTGATAGCGTCTTCTGTTGGGTGTTCCTCGTGCATCATGCAGTGACGACGGTTGGCTGATGGTGGGCTGGTGGTGGGCTGGGATGGTAGCGCTTCTTGTGTTGGGTAGCGAGTGCTTGTTTGGTGTGGTGTGACACTTGCGCGAAGGCAGCGTGTGACATGAACGAGAGTGCGTCTGCGTGCGTAATAGAGAGGGGGTTGAACGATCAGGGGTGTTACACAACAGGAACGCTTGCCTGGAGCATTGTTGAATATCTTACACAAACCATCATCGATGACGTGTGACAATCATCTCTTCAAATCTTCATCCACGAGCTTTTTGGCATAATGCATGGAAGAGTACTGTGTCCCCATTGTCTTCTATATTGCCACAGAGCGCGCGAGAGCGAGAGAGAGACACCAACACAAGCAGCAAACGACAGCAACAACAACAACAAACAGCAACCCATGCATGGGTCACACCCCATTTCTGCGTGCCTCTTCACACAGTACAACACACACAGACATAGACACACACACACACACAGACATAGACACACACACACGCGCGCGCGCGCACACACACACACACACACACGCACACATGCCCAGCCCACTCATCAACGGTTCGATCGCCTGCTGCCAGCGCTGGTGGCGGTGATGGTCGTGTCGGCCATGGAAGTGGCATCCTCCTCAATGTCGTCATCCCCACCGTCAGCGCCCCTCATATCCGCTGTTGCCCGCCGGAACTTGCTCAGCTTGAACCCCAGCGTGTCCCGCACAGATGCAAACGACTCTTCAAGATCAGGGTACTCCCGCACCAAGTAGTCTGGCGTGCATGACGGTGGATGTTGCAGGTGGTTGTGTGTGCGTGCGTGTATGGTTGTGTTTGTGTGTGTGTGTGTGTGCGTGCGTGCGTGTGTGTGTGTGTGTGTGTGCGTGTATGGTTGTGTGCGTGATGGTTGTGTGTGTGTGTGTGTGTGAGCGGTAGGTTCAAAACGCACCCACAATCATGCACCAAGCACAAAACACCCGTTGCAATCGATACATATGTGTGTGTGTACATTTGGTGTCCATGTGTGAGTGTGTGCGTGTGTCTGATAGCCACCGGATGGACGCCATGACACACACGGCAGTCACAAGCCCTCGTTCTCCGTGCCCTCACCGATGATGGCACCGAGGTGCTGCAGCGTTGTCATCTGCTTGTCGATGCTGCGCTCGTAGCTCGACGCATCCTGCACCGCAATCAACACACGTCAGCATCAGCACAGTGCAGACAACGCAGGTCACACGACAAACACGACGCAGCATCATCACACATGCACGGCCAAGATGGGCAAGGCAGGCACCGACATGCACACACACACACAGTCACACATACATACAAGCACGCAAGCATATGAGGAAACAGGGACATGCTCGTGCGCATGTGCGGCAGCTGCGACGCCACGCCAGCTCGGGGCACACATGTACGTGTATGTGTGTGTGTGTGTGTGTGTGTGCGTGTACCTTGAAGCGGAGCTTGAGGCTGCCCTTGGTGACGGCCTGGTAGTGCTTGAGAGCGGCCTGCGCATCAACAACGTCCTCCAGGTTGTGCATGCGCTGCCGCATCTTCTGCCGCTTCATGGACGCCAGCTCGTCAAGGTGTTGGCGCAGCGCTCGGAACCGCTCCTGCCGTTCCCGCAGCGCGCGGTGCACCTATGGTGGTGGTGGGTGGTGTTGGTGAGACCGGTGGTAGTGTTTTTGGTGATGTTGGTGGTGATGGTGGTGACGGTTGCGGTGGAGTCGGGACACGTGCAGGAGAAAGGAGTCGCCTTGGTTGGTGTGCGCATGTGTGCGTATGTGTGTGCATGTCTGTGTGTGCGTGTCTGTGTGTGCGTGCGCATGTGTGTGTGTATGTGTGTATGCCGACGCCAAGGAAAACCGCATTTGTGTGGTCGCACCTCGTCCTGCCGCTGCTGCTTGAGGTCAATCTCTTCTTCGCACAGACGAATGTCCGACAGCGCCGTCTTCACCCGCTTCTTCAGATCCATCACCTGTTGCGCCCGGTGGCAGTGGCGGTGGAAGTTGAGCGGAGGTAGGGAGTTGTGTGTATGTGTGTGGAGGAGTATGTGTGTGTGTGAGTGGTGAGTGTGTGTGTGTGTGTGTGTGTGAGTGTGCGCGCGTGGGGATGAAAGGCGATATAGTGGTGGCGAGCACAGCGCTGTGGCGCATCAGTACATACAAGCACGCACATTCACGCACACGCACATATACACATGCACGCACACATCTTTCCATGAAAGCACATGTACGCCCGGCCACTAGCCCACTCACAGAACATGCACACATACACACGGCCTCACATACACACACACATACACGCACACGCACGCACACGCACGCACGGACGCACACACACACACACACACACACATAGGTTACCTCCTTGCGGATGCTCTGTGTGTGGTTTGTGCCCTTCTTTGCCTGCAGGCGGGCCTTTGCACCGATGTTTCCGCGGCGGTCGACGCACCGCTCCATCTCCGTAATCAGCTCCTCCTTTTCCTGCAATATCGACTGCAGCTTCAGGTTCATGCGGTGGATCTCAGACCGCATGCCTGCACTACAGCAGCAATGCCATTGACTCCATGATAAGCGCTCAGGCGACAGAGAAGAGACAACAAAGCGCATCAACAAAGGAACGAAAAGCACCCACAACCCCGCCTACGCGCATCCACACACACGCACGCGCGCTCGCACACGGGCAGCGACCGTGCCTGAGCAAGCAACACACCTTCGCCGCCGTGCCTGAGCAAGCAACACACCTTCGCCGCCGGCAGGTGCGATGTCATCACTGTCACATCAGCTGGGGCCGTCCACCATTCCGCTCTGTTTTGATGATTTTTGCGCCAAACAAACAACACTCATCAGCAGGGCAAACAACGCTGTGTCTGTGTCGAGGTGGTCGACAGCACACACGTTCTTGGAGCGAGGTGCGTGGCTGCTTCACACTTACAGTCAGCGTGGGAGGCCGGGCGATGGTTCAGCTGCCACTATGTGTGTCTGTGTATGTGTGTGTGTGTGTGTGTGTCTGCCTGGGTGTGTGTGTCTGTGTGTGTCTGTGTCTGTGTGTGTGTCTGTGTGCCTATGTGGGTGTGTGTGTCTCGCTCTTACCCCTTCATACAAGCTGATGTGATATGATGTGACTGTTGGTGGCTGTTGTGCAGGACACAGGTGTGGCTCACTTGCAAGACAACAGCAATTACATAGCAGCAACATCATCAACAGGGGCTATGGACGTGGCGGAGGAAGATGTCGCAGGCTGGGATGAAGCCATGTTTGTGCACAAGCCGGACAATCTCCTTCGCTGTCCCATCTGCTTGCTGGGCATCCGTGATGCCTCCATGTGTCCATCGCCTGTCTCCGTCGCTCCGTCTCCATCCAACGCAGGTCGGGTGTGTGTGTGTGTGTGTGTGTGTGTGTGTGTGCGTGTGTGTGTCTGTGTGTGTGTGTGTGTTTATCTGTGTGTGTGTTTACCTGTGTGTGTGTGTGTGTGTTTATCTGTGTGTGTGTGTGTGTGTCTGTCTGTCTGTCTGTCTGTCTGCTTGCGTCTTTGTGTCGATGATGTCTCTGCGTGTGCGTGTGTACGAGTATACAGTCTGCTGTGGACGTGCGCGTCCCTGTGCATGTTCTCCCTGGATGTGATTGCGGCTGCCAGATGCCTTCTCATCCTTCCACCTGCTTCGCTCACAACTTTCATGCTCTGGCCATATGGTTCCCTCTTCAACTGCGGTGCAGATGCTGAAATCAAACGGTGGTAACGAGCACGGACAGCATATGTTTGTTCACAGTCAATGGCTATGAAAGCCACAAATGACAACCGTAAGTTCTCACTGGCCCTCCATGCGTCTGCCCGCACATTGTACGCGCTGGAGCGCAAGCGCTTCTCCAGACACACACACTCTCTCTCTTGCCTTGACTTTCCCGACCACTAACGACCACCATCGCGTCTGCCATGTCCAAATCTTTTTTGTTTTGGTTCATCGTCAACTCAGCTCACGGTCGTTACCACCACCACCTCTTACAGCCCACCGCCAGGTTGGACTGCTGCCGCAACCAACCGCGAATCGTGCGCTCGTTCAAATGGACTTGGCATTCACGAGGACAGAGCGACACGCAAGCGCAACTGAGAATGGCAGTCCGTGGCCCTTCCACCTGCTGCTCAACCGACGCAAGTCGCTCTGCTTCGACAGCCACCTGCACACAGCGCAATCGCGACTGCAGCAAAACAGACAGCACAGACAGAGACAGTACAGACAGAGACAGCACAGACAGAGACAGCACAGTGAGCTGAAAAGAAAGTGGGATGCCACACGCTGCTCGCATGTGCATGCAGCATGCATGTTGACCGTGTGTGCAGACAGGCTTGAACCCAAGGCTATTATCAATATGGTCGCGCACACACTCACACACAGACACGCTCACACACACACACACACTCACACACTCACACACACACACACACCTAGTCACACGATCGCATAAGCGTGAGTGGTTTTCAGCCCCCCTGCCGTGGTACTGTGTGCCTCAGACCCCACACCCACCCGTGCTTGCACTCACCCGCGCACACACGCAAGCGCACAAAGTGCTCACACACACACACACACACACACACACACACACACACACACACACACACACACACACACACACACACACACACACACACCATGCTGTCGTTCTTCAACTGGCCGGGCAGCTTTCGACACCAAACAATAAAACCCAGCGGGTCTGAGTGAAGTACAGACACAGGACAGCATATCAAAGGCGCAACAACTCGTACAGCACAGCACGTTGTTTTTGGCGGGAAAACTTTGAGTTTGAATCGGAGCGATGGTTTGAGTAGAGTTCTAGCGCAATGCGGGCCGTCTCGTCTGCGCAAACATCGGCCTTGGCGGTGCTCCGCTGTCGCCCACATGCATACACAGCACCAACGTCCTCCACACCAGCACTGCCGCAACAGCAACGATGGGCTCTGCGGCATCCCTGGTTCCCCTCGCCACGGTCGACACTGAGGACGGTGTGGTTCATGTGGTGCGTGGCTCGCTGCCAGGCATGGTCAAGATCATCCAACGGCACCGCGTCACCTTGATGCGCAAGTCCAATCCTGAGTACAGGAGCGGCGTCAACGTCGGCATTGCCTGCAGCAGAGCCCTGTTCGACAGCAACCGCTTCATCACCGTGCGCGTCCCGCACGAGTTCTTCGTGCGTCGTCATGCCGCTGGAAGCACCTCCACGCTCTTCACCTACCAGCACCACCAGCTCAAGATTGCCTTTTCTGACGTGTTCCCCACGCGCCCTTCAAGGATCTTCGACGCCATACTTGCGGTGGCGCGCGTGCTGACGGTGGAAGATGAGGCTGCCGACGCAGATCCTGCAGACACGTTCCGCCGCCTGCAACAACAACAGCAACAACAGCCGCATCCATGCCGCGATGTCATACTCGGCGTTGCGCTTCACGCCGCCCTAAAAGTGGACAACGTTGCCGACACGAGGGACCTTCTTGGGGAGTACGGCACGCGCCCAGACGAGTACGCAAGCAGTGTCTTGCAGGACATCATTAACAACACGACCAATGAGCAGTTCGAGCAGCTGTTTGTTGACATCGAGACGAAGGAGCAGGATGTGGCTGATATCCTTGCGCGGTGCGCGAAAGCTGCGTTCCACTGTGAAGTGCAACTTGCGCTGCACAAGGAGGCGGGAGACGACGACATCCTGGTCGTAAGCCACTGGCCCGTGTGCCCAAGCTGCACGCACGTGTGCAGCGCACTGGGGGTCACTGCGCTCGGCCTTGAGTGAACATCGTTGCGGGTGCACTGCGGTGAGCAGCACAGGACTACTCGCTCTGTGTTTGTTGCCGTTTTCCTTGGAACGCCAAGTCTCCATCGCCGTCGCCAAGCATTCGTCCGACACCGCAGCTTCGCTCTTTAGCCTGCCTGAAACTTGTTGTGGTTCTTCTGCTTCCTGCTATGTTGTGCTTCGTTGTGTTCCACCGTGCCCCCTTCCTTCTTTGCCATCTCGCCTTCCAGTGTTGGACTTGCACATATAACCCAGCCTTTCAGCATGTGTGGTCTGGAGTTCAATGGCTTGACAGTTTGTTTGATCTGTGTACGCCTGTGCCACGTCGTGTGTGCGTGTGTGAACAATAAACGCTGGTTGTTGTGATGCGATGTGAACAGCTCTCAGTCACCACGAACATGACCCGTGTGGGGGCAATTGAAGGACGTGCGGCATGAGCATGACCGCACAAGCGCTTGAGTGCTGGTGTTGTAATTGTGAATAACGTCTGCCTCATGTCGCCATAATCACGTCAACGAAAGGAGGCATCTGACCAGACCACATCAACGAAAGCGGGAGGCAAACAAACAATGCCGAGGCACGAACAAACAGCGCACAGACCCACACACGCCTGCACACGCATGCAAAAGCACAGTTAGTCGCGGTCGGGCCTCAAGCGATAGCACTCTTCGCAGCCTATGTAATAGTCTCCATAACACAAGAAAGGCTGGCATTTCAGACAGCGGCCTTCGGAGTCGTACCCTTGCTGCATCACGTGTGTTGTGTTGTGTTGTGTTGTGTTGTGTTGTGTTGTGTTGTGTTGTGTGCGGAGGTAAGTAAGACAGTGCAGGAGAAAGAGAACAAGGTGCGAGCAAGCCCCGCATAAAGGAGTCGCAAACACAGGGTGAGCAGCGTGTTGTCTGTCACTTTACAGCACACGATCACACACGTCACAGGAGGTTCGATGCCATCGACCAAGCCATCACAGCCAGCGCGCCACAATCCACTCCACGGGGGCTCCCATAACTCAGGAATACTACCAGACCCAAGAAGACGATAACTCAGTGCAACTCACTTTTCTTGGATACTCGAACGAATACGAGAGTCGGCAGCGGCGCCCCGTCGTCTGCCTCTTCGGAGCTCACCCATTGCGACCGACCAGACCGCACTTCGTGAAG
>NW_004754919.1:665985-667228 GCF_000188695.1 Salpingoeca rosetta | reverse complement strand
CGTCGTCAGTCCAACAGCAACTTCGGACCCACTGCAGCAAACTCCGTGTCCTTCGTGTACTGCAGCCGGTCCAGGGCGCGGCGGATGGCAGCAGCGACGAGCGCGAAATTCTCGTCATCGTCCTCCAGCTTGAAGTCGCCGTGCATCCCCGCAATGTTGACGGGGATGGCCTGCATGCACATGCGCGCAGCTGCTGGTGGCTCTGCAGAATCTTGCTTGGCAGTGATGCTGTCGCTGTCGTTGCCGCTGCTCTGGCTCGTGCTGTGAACACCACCATCACCACCACCACCAACATCGCTCGCCTCCTCCCCAGACTGAACATCATCACTACCACTGTCGTTGCTGCTGGCGGTGCTGCGCTCACTGCAAGTGCTTGAGTTGACATCGTTGCTGTTGGCGGTGCTGTGCTCACTGCAAGTACTGGTGTTGGTGTCACTGGCGTGTGCAGAGGCAGCGCGTTCGTGGGCGTCATGCACACGTTCACCACCGTCTTCGCCCTCATCGAAGAAGCGGTGCATGTAGAAGTTGAGGTCGTATGAACCACCATCTAACATGACGGCGTCGCAGTACGCCTCCATGAGCTCGCTGGTGCACTCTTCTGCCAGCGCAGCCGCCTGCTCACGTGTGACACCTGTGACGGTCAGCACGGTGGGTGATGTCTGCAGGGTGCAGGTGATGTTGCTGGGGTCGCTCTGCGCAATGCGCGCCAAAACGGGCGGGCGCCGCACGCAATACTGTCCGCTCCCATGCTCAACGGTGTTGTCGTCGCTGATTTTGTCGAAGGAGAGAACGTGTGTTGTCGAGCTCGTTTGGTGATGCATGCACCTGGTGCGCACACCCTCTCCGTAGGCAACAAACATGCCGCGATTTGGGTGCTTTGGGCTGCTGCTTGCCATGCTTGTGCTGTTTGCTGTGCTTGTGCTTGCTGCGTCGCCTGCATCTTTGCCCATGTCGTCGTGGTGTTGAGTTTGGGGAGGGCTACGCTGGGCCGGGACGGCGTCGCCTGCTTGTGTCTGGTGTTGTTGTTCTTCGTGCATGCTGCTGTTGTTGGCTGTGTTGACGTGTGTGTGTGTGTGCTTGCGTGCTTGCGTGTGTATACGTGTGTGTGTTTGTGTGTGTATGTGTGTGTGTGTGTGTGTGTGTGTGTGAGTCATCCATTGCCCGACAAAGGTTTGCGTAGCCATGTCCTGGTAGTTTTTTTATTTTGTGTTGGTGAGGCTGAAATGTGAGGGGGGCCAGATAG
>NW_004754919.1:639175-663982 GCF_000188695.1 Salpingoeca rosetta | reverse complement strand
TCACTCTCTCACAGGTGTACTCACTCACAGACACACTCAAACACACACACACACACACACACACACACACACACACACACACACACACACACACACACACACACACACACACGACATACCGTGCAGGTGAAGGTGGGCATATGGGATGGTCCAGCATGGTCGCCCCACTGGGTGTCGACGGCGTGCCCAGTCTTGGTGGAGAACTCGTTGAGGAGAGCGCGTGCGTTGGCCATGACGAGCGGTGGATGGGGGGGGGGGGAGGAGGCGATAGCAGGAAAGGCGGTGTGTCGGATGCGGAGAGGGAAAGGGGTTGAGTGTATGTCGACGGTTCACTTGACTGCTTGGCTGGACTGCTTGAGAGGGACGGCGAGCTTGGGGAAAATGAACAAGCGCAGCGAAGACATCTCTCCCCACTCCCAACACCAACGCCAGCGGCAGGGTGGCGCTGACACAACAACTTGACGACAAGTCATTCCGTTGTCAACAAAATTCGTCGTCGAGTTGTGGTTGTGGTCGTGTTGTTGTTGTGGTCGTCGTGTTGTGTGAGTGGTCGTCGAGTTGTGCGTGTTGTGTGTGTATGTGTTTTTCTGTGGTGTGTTGTGTGTATCTGTGGTGTTGCTTGCGTGTGCAGGGCGCTCACACTCTTGCGCTTGTGCGGTCGTGCAATGTGTTTACCATCATCTCACAGCTCGTTGCTTACAAAAATGCCGAGTTCTGTTGTGCTTGACTCATACTTGACTTGCGCGCGTGTATGCGAGTGGCGTTTACTTCCCTCCTTCCACTCACTGTTCCGGCCACCACTTTGGCCAGTGTAACGACACGGGGCACATGTCACCAGGCTCATCACCATCCTGTGGGACAACAGCCAGCTGTGCGCCTTTTGCGGGCTCAAGACGAATCATCGCCAGCGCATGCACACCAGCCTGGTGGTGGTGGTGGTGGTGGTGGTGGTTGGGGTGAGCAGGAAAGCGTGGATGGAATAGAGGAAAAAGGCACACAGACACACACAGACACATACAGACACACACAGACACACACACACACACACACAGACACACACAGACACACACACACACACACACACACACAGACGCAGACACACACATATGCATGCATGCACCACAGACCTGTGATCTGACATCGCCCACTGCCTTTCCAGTCTCTGTGTTGATGACCTTGCTCCCTGGCGCAACCCTGGCAACGGACAGAACGAAGAAAGAAGTAAGAAGGCTGTCGTCGTACGTGGTGTGAGACACACATGTGCATACGATCAGACACACGGAGACATGAAAGACACACACACACACACAGACAGACAGACACAGACACAGACAGACAGACACAGACACAGACAGACAGACAGACAGACAGACAGACACTCACACACACACACACACACACACACACACACACACACACACATACACACACACAGACACACACAATACAAGTGCGCACGTGGTTGGCGCGTGGAGGGTGATGGGCATGAGGCGTTTCCGCGTCATGCCCATGTGGTGCGTGCGCGCCGTCAGCTCCTGCCCAATGTAGCACCCTTTTGTCCATGATACTGCCATGGCAGAATACCACTCCGTGAGGAATGAATGGCTGTGTGCACTCGTGCGTCTTGTCTGAAACGATGGGAATACGTCACAAACACAAATACCCACACAGACCCACCCGCAGACCCACCCACAGCCCAAAGTCACCCCCCCCCACACCACAAGCGCACATCAGACTGCTGGTGTTCGTGCGGATGCCGCCACCAACCTCCGTGGAGATAGTCGAGGTTGCACTGCAGAGGAAGCGACTTCTTTGGCTGGTGGTCGACAGGGCCCTCACCTGAAACACGATTCGAGGGCGCACCCGTGCACATGTGTGAGTGGAAGATAGGCGCAGCACGCACATAGGGAAAGCACGCACATGCATGAACACACACACGCACAAGCAAACAAACAAACAAACAAACAAACAAACAAACAAACAAACACGCGCACGCATGCACGCGCGCGCTGTAAAGGTACTGACCGAACCCCATTGAGATGCGAAGCTGCTGATACGTGTGCTCATCGTGGGCAGCGTTGTCGTCGCTGTCGCTGTCGGTAGAAGGCCGTGTACACACGCCACGCCACAGGCTGCGGCAGTACGGTTCTCTGAATTGCAGGAAGAAGGTGGCGGCGATGATTTGGACAGCGCGTGTATGGGAATGGGTCCAAGTGTCAATCATAGCCAACATAGTGTGTTGCCGTGTGTGCATGTGTGTGTGTGTTTGTGTGCAGGCAATCATGTGTTCATGCCTGCAGGCTTACGTCTGGTGTATCCTCGGGTCTGGCTGGAAGTTGAGCACGTCAAAGTTAGCGGTGAGCTGCTTTAGGCTGTTCTCATCGACATTCATCCCAACAACACTGTCGACGGTATCCGACACGTCCCTGAACTCCACCTGTAATTGAGTATGGTGGACGAGGCGGACGAGGCGGGGCCGGGAGCATGAAGTGAGCCCATGGCGGAGATTCGACGCAGCAGCGTTCACACGCAGAGTGACGCAAGAACACGTGCACACACACATGCATGTATGTACATATGCACACCCCTGACACACATTCACAAATACATATATACACACGTGTACACACACACACACACACACACACACACACACATGCACACACACTTGGGAACGAAGGCGAAAGCGGGTAAAGTAGTCGGCGACGCTGCGGATGAGTGGACGTGGAAGGTCCAGATAAAACCGCTCTGGGGAGATGCGATGTACAAAAGCATCCACAAGGACCCGACCTTTCGGGTTCAAGAGCATTGAGAATCGCACGTCCTTGTCCTCCATCTCCACCACGTCATTCGTCAGCATCCCCTGCAGGAACTCGGCACCGTCGGCACCATCCACTTGCAGCACGCTGCGGCTGTCGCCAAGCGCCACCACCTGCGCCTCACTCGCATTCACAGACAACCATCGCTGCTGGCGCTGTTTGGCGCCGGCAGTCGCCGCCACACTCAGCGAGCGCCAGCACCCAAATAGTTTGCGAGTACCAGCACCAGCGCCAGCGCCAGCGCCAAGACGGGCGACAACAGCACTCCTCACATGTCTGCTGCTGCTGGTGCACCTCGCAGCCACTCTCGTCATCGTCATCATCTCTTTGGTTGTTCGTTTTCTCCTCGTCCTGCTGACTCAGCAGTTGTCGATAATTATATGAAATCTTCTTCAAATCCTCCCAACCTTCATTTGGAGCGGCGAAGACCAAGCAGACAGCAGAAGACGCGAGCACAAGAAGGCAAACCACCTCCAACCACCAACCACAACCACAACCACAACCACAAGCCCATATTATCATCCGCATCATCATCCTCCTCGTTTTTGTACCGTGAAGAAAGAGACCACAAGCAGTGTATCAAGGCAACCAGCACCATGTCTCTTCCCGTGATTGTTGTGACCATCTTCTTCGCCGTTGTGGCGTTGTTTGGCTTCTTCATTGCAGGACGCAACAGCAAAGACAGAGGGTGCGTGCATTTGCGTTTGGCGTGGTGTGAGCGCCCACAGCGACCACGATATGTGTATGCGTGTGCGTGCGTGTGTGTGTGTGTGTGGAAAGAAGGAAGATGTGGCTATGTTGCTTTGGGTGCAAGCATATGCATGATGTGTGAACGTGTGTGAACGTGTGTGTGTGTGTTTGTTTGTTTGTGCGGAAGCACGTGTGCAGGTGATACACGCGTGCATGTGTACACACGGGTGTGCGTTTGCGCACGTGGTTGCTGGTGAGTGTGACTTGATCACGCGTGTGATCATGCATGAGCTGCCACGCTGATATCTCACCCACATTGCCATATTTCCATCCTTGGACTGCTTTCCTCCTCTGCAGGCTTGTTCAGACCATGTGGGTGACAACAGCGTTGTGCTTGTGGCTGTTCTGGCTCTGTGCATACCTTTCGCAAATCAACCCGCTCGTCGCACCGTCGCTGAAGGCAAAGGACGTCTGTGTCAACGACGGCGCCGACGTCATCTGCTGAATGCAACGAATGTAACACCAACAACCACCATCAACAACCACCATCAACGACCACCTTCAAGGACCAGCCATCCACCCATCAACGATCCCGATGATGTCGCTGTCATTCCATGGACCATTCCGTGCTGAAGTACACACAAGTTGACCTTCGTTTCCTCCGACCACACCCCACTTCCTGTTAATTTGACCCCTCCCCCGCGTCTGCTTGTCACCGCTTCTCCACCTTACTGCGACCTTGTTCATCTTGAATGGTTTTAGGCATTTTGTGTGTGTGTGTGTGTGTGTGTGTGTGTGTGTGTGTGTGTGTGTGTGTGTGTGTGTGTGTGTGTGTGTGTGTGTGTGTGTCGAGAGAGCGCGCGCGCGTGTGTGTGTCGTGTTTCGTGCACTTGTGTGTGTGTGTGTGTGTGTGTCTTGTGAGCCCTTACTTGTCTCCACTTCATTCTGTTCCCTCGTGAGCGTGTTGGCGTGTTGCTTTTCAACCGCCGTGCCCAGATTGATGTCGTTGCTGTCGGCAGCATGCTCAGGACGCTGCTGGCTCGTGTTTGTGCTGTTGCTTGCTGTTCGTGTTCATGTCACGTTGCGCTTGCTGTTGCTGCTGTAATACACAACTTCCTTTGCAACTCACAGATGGATTTAGTGGAAGGGTGTGTGTGTGTGTGTGTGTGTGCTTTTCAAATCATCTCTGTATCCCTAGTCCCTGATCAGCTGAGCACAACAACATGCCATCAGATTAATTGATGAGCGGTCTACTTTACACCCTCGAGTCTACGTTGTGTAAGTCATGTCATGTAAGGACTGATAAGCAAATCACCACAAAAAGTATGGATGGGTGCGTGTGTATGTGTGTATCTGTATGTGTGTGGAGGTGTGTGTTCGCAAGAGCAATGTGTGTTTCGGTTAAAACACGAGAGACAGCACCCATCGGAAACACCAGAGCAACAGCGCAACGCCCACCGCGACTGCGATTGTTTGTGTGCATGTGTGTGTGTTGTGGTGGGGGATACAGAGTGGTGAGGACGGCGCAATGAATACAATATCCACAGCGTGAAAAGCAAGTACGAAATGCGAAAGCAGACACACACACACAGACAAAGGCACGGACACACACACACACACAGACACAAACACAGACACACATATGCACACGTTAAAACACATGTGCACACATAAACAAACACACAAAAACACACAAGCAAGCAAACAACCATAGCAAGCAAACAGCACATCATCACGGCGCACCAATTAGGACGGCTGCTGGGGTGCGGTAGGCCTCTGGAAGTCGTCGCAACAAAGGCTGTGGCAGATACATGAGCACGCGGACCTGCGCCACCGCAGCAGCCTTTGCCTCCTCACCACCATCACCATCACCATCACCATCGCCACCATCCCGCTTCGTTGCATCGAGGATTGCGTCAACGCGCTGTTGCGATTCGCGCATGGACGTCAGGAACTTATCGGTCGAGTCTTTCATCTGTTTAACCTGCCGTGTGAACACGTGCGGATGTGTGTATGTGTGTGCGTATGTGTGTGTGAATGTGAGTGTGTGTGAATGTGAATGTGAGTGTACGCGTGCGAGTGAGTGAGTATGTATGTATGTCTATGTGTGTGTGAATGTGTTTGTGCCTGTTGCTTGTTGGCTCGAGATACAACAGACAGAGACCGGTACCTGCTGGCTGAGCTGCTTGAGGGTTTCGGCGTTCTCATCCAAGGTTGCCTTGAGCGAGTCGTGCAGCGAATCAACGTGCTGTGTGGAGCAATTAAAAAGGCACGAGGTGGTGCAGATGAGACAGTACACGTGGATGCAATTGGCAATGGGAGATGCACACGTGTGCACACGCCACAGCAGGGGCAACTCCACGGGCTCCAAAGGTTGGGTGTCTCCCAGAAGAACAGAGGCAGACGCAAATGCATTAACGCACATACACAGACAAACAAACAAACAAACAAACAAACAAACAAAACACACAAACAAACAAAACACAAACAAACAAACAAAAAAAAAAACAAAAAAAAAAAAACCAACCACACGAACAAGCATTCCTTGGGCGCACCTGCTTGAGCTGCTTCCTGGACTTTTCCAGGCGCTTCTCCACGCGGTCAAACTCCGGCATGTGCAGCTGAAACTGATCCTCAACCTGTTCGTGGTGGTGTCATGATGGTGGTGGGGGTCATTGCGTATGAAATTAGTGTGGGTGATTGATTGACTGTCAACGCACGGTATGTCACGTCACATCACGCCATCACAACTTGTGGTGGATACGCACGTGGGATTGGAGATCGCGAATGCACACCACGAGCTTGTGCACATCCTCGTTCCGTTGCTGTTCGAGGTGGTGGTGATGGTGATGGGGGTGGGGTGGTGTCGGTGTTTTGCGGCGAGAATGAGGTGGCGTTCATGATATGACGGTCAAAAACGAAGCACAACACGAACACACACGAACACACACACACACACACACACACACACACACACACACACACACACACACACACACACACACACACAGAGACACACACACACACAGACAGGTAGACAGACAAACACACAGACACAGACCCATGCACAATACAGACGCACACACCCACGCACAAACACGCGCGTCACCTGAATTTTTGTCTCGATCACGTCGACCTGACCAAGGAGAAACTGCGCATCCAACTGCAGCTGCTCAAGCGCAACATCCTTTTCGCTGCCTGTCGTGTTGTTGTTGTTGTTGTTGTTTGAGGGAGGGGTTTGCACAGCGGCGAGGAGGCAAGGAGCATACGCGCATTACAAAGGTGGATATTGTGAGGACTGCACAGATAGACACGCACACACACACGCAGATACACACAGACACAAACACATCGACACAGACACAAAAAGACATTGCGTGCCCACCGAGGGAGGATGCTGGGGACGCGGTCTCTGCGCGCATCTGCTGCTGCTGCCGCTCCGTCGCTGTTTTGCTGCGGCGGCCAAACCCTAGGGCCTGGCGATGATGATGGTGATGGTGATGATGGTGGTGGTCAAGGAGGAGAGTTCGTGACGATGTATGCAGTGATGGTGTGCATACGAGGCACAATTCAATACAGAAACACAGACACATACATACATACATACATACATACATACATACATACATACATACATACATACATACGTACGTACATACATACATACATACATACATACATACATACATACATACATACATACATACACATTCATACATACATACACACACAGACACAGACACACAGACACAGACACACCTTGCCCGTGGAGGTCATGCGATCGCGAATGGCTCTTTTGACTTCACCGCTGCTCTGTGATGTCCATTTGAGGCCTGCGCTCACACTCGCGGGAAGTCGATGTCTCTTCTTTTCCTTCGCTGGCGGCTTGAGTGTGTCATGTGATGCCTGCACGCGACCACCGCGGTCCTTCAACTCATCACCATCGTGCTGCTGCTGCTGCTGCTGCTGTTCCATGACAGGGGCAAGCCGACCGCCCACGAACCCACCGCCACCATCCCTCTGCTGCTGCTGCTCCTGGCGGTGGTGTCGTTGCACCACCTCATCATCACTTACATATCGGTGTGGCTCTTTCTGGTGTTGTCGCCTCAGCCCGCCATGCAAACCATCATCACCACGGCCACCATCACGAAACCCACGACCGTGCACGGGCTCAAACACGGTGCCACCACTGCCCCTACCCTTTCGAGGGCGCACCCCTGCATCTTCTCCTTCTTGCTCCACCACCACCTCCACACCATCATCGGTTGCGGTGCGCTGCCTGCCTCTCGTGCCCGTTGTCGACGATGTCGACGATGATGTGGACGGTTTGACATATGTAAAGTCGCCATATGCAGGCTCACTTCCCTCCACCCACGACTCCACTCGCCCCCGCCGCAACTGCTGCTGCTGCTGCTGATCGAATTGCGCTTGCTCTACCAGCTCACCCATTCGCCACCGCTGCTGCTGCTGCTGCTGTTGTTGTTGTTGCTGCTGTTGCTGCTGCTGTGCATGGCGTGATGAGGGCGTGAATGGATCGGCGCTGGAGCGGCGGGGTCGTCGGACGTCGCGTCCACCACTCTGTTGCGGCTCCTGCTCTCCACGTGTGTCAATGTCTTGCGTCATGTGGGCGTGACGTGGATGCGCGTCGTCGCGCGTGAGAGAGCGGCTTGGCGACACGGATCGCGCTGCTGCCTCCGCGCCAACATCAAGACGGCGGCCGTGTGCACCAAGTTGTCGACCACCACCATCATCATCAATGTCATCGTAATCCCCGCCATTCGCTATCAAGATATCGTCGCGGCTGCCCCTCTGCCGGTGTCTGTGTCGCCCTGTCCTCCCGTCCTCATCCTCACCACCACCACCATCCTCACCACCACCCATCCCACCATGCGTGGGCCCTTCATCGCCATCACCATCGCCATCACCATGATTGTCACCACGGCGACCACCACCCGTGAAAAATGTACGCGCGCGGTCAAACACGTATGTCGATATGGCCTTCTTGCCGCCACCATCCTTGCCATCACGGCTACCCTTCGCATCACCCCCACCCCCACCCCCACCCCCAGCAGCAGCAGCGCCACCGCTGGTGCTGCTGTTGCTGGGGCCGCCAGCCAGGCGGTGCAGTGCTGATTGCGATCGCGTTGGGCGTGTGCTGCCGCGACGTGCACCACCGCCGTCGCCATCGCCACCTTGCCGCCCGCGAAACGATGTCGACACGCGTCGATATGGCGACGAGTGCGGAAGAGAGGTGGAAGCGTGCAGTGCCGTGCCCGCTACTCCCGAGCCGTCATCATGCGTGGGTGACGCTGACCGGTTGTGGCTCCGACTAACTCGCGTTGGGCGGGCGGTTGCCTGTGCTCCCTGCTGGCCTGACAGCGTCGGCGTCGGCTTGCTGATGGCAGGCGTGTGGGGTGGCGTGGCAGCCCCTGCCGTGCGCACGTGTGCGCCTCTCGCTGCAGCCGAGGGCGGCAGCGGTGTTGCCGGTGCTGTTGCCGTTGTGCCAGATGGTGGCGCTGTGTCTGCGTACGTGGATGACGAAGACGAGGTGGACTGCGGTGGGCGCGGTGACGCCGATTGGTGGCGGCGGAGGCGGCTACCTGGGGACGGCAGCAAGTCCACGGCGCGGGGTGCTGCTCCGCCCGTCATCACCGTTGGTGACACGGACAGCTCGCGCTGTTGGCGGTGGGCGTGGCTAGTGGACGGAAAGTCCTCCTCGCTCACAGACAGCGCAACACCGCCACCACGCCTCCCTGCATCGCCCGTTCCCGTTCCTGCTGTTCCTGCGCCTGTTGCTGCTGTTGCCAGCGCACTGGTGGAGGGCACACGTGAGGTTGCATTGTCGCTCGTGCTTGAGACGGATGGGGAGCGGGACCCCTTGCTTGACGCCGCGTCCGCTGCTGGTGCTGCTGGTGCTGCCAGCGCTGCTGCTGTTGACGAGGGCTTGCCACTTCGCCGCGTGGTCGATGTCAATGACGTGGAGGGCGATGATGAGCCCTGTCATGTTGGGGGACGGTGGGACGGTGGTGTGAGTGAGTGAGTGAGTGAGACGGGCACGTGCCCACGGTAGAGTGTCAAGTGTGCATTCCTCCAACCTTCGGGGTGTCCTTTGTTGCGTGTTCATGAAGTCGGCTGAAGGGCTTCATTCTGGAAAACCACACACACACACACACACACACAGGCACGCACACGCACACACACACACACAGACACAGACACACATACACACAGACACACAGACACGCACACACACACACACACACACACACACACACACACACACACACACACACACACACAATTACACAAGCCAGCGCGTAAGCGATTAGCAAAAGTGATGTGGCAGACGTGGACGCAAAGACAACGTGAAGAACAACGGCATCATGAATACCAAGGACCACAAACACATAGAATGAACAGGGGCGTCTAGTTCGACCAATGTGCGTAATCACTCCACTTACAGGATCCGCGCTGGTGTTGGTTGAGGCGGAGATTGCAAACACAGTTGGGCAGCATGTGGCAGGGCGTTGTACGTGTACATGTGCATGTGTGTACGTTGTGGGTGAGGGTGAGGGAGAGAGAGAGTGTGCATGTGTGTATGTGTGTGTAAGTGTGTGTGTATGTGTGTAAATGTGAGACAAAACCGTTTGCCATCACACACACGCACGCACACACACAGACACACAGACACACAGACATGAGGGCATCACTGCCTGCACGTACAGAGCGGTTTCTTTGTTGGTTTCGGTTCGTTGGCGATGACGCGCCGTCGCTCCTCCCGCACTTCCTGTTCCATGTGCACACACACATACATACAGACAGTGAAGACGCATGAGACATACGAGTGCGTGTGCGTGTGTGTGTGTGTGTGTGCGCGTGCGCGTGCGCGTGCGTGCGTGTGTATATGCCTAGAAGATGCATGAGTAAAGCAGCCACGCAACACCAGCGATGCTTTGCACCAGCATTGGTGGGCAGCGTCACCACCCACGTGCAGTCGACTGTTGAGATCGGAGACTTGTTTCTTGCAGCGAACAAGCTGCTTGTGCTTTTGCTTCAGCTCTTTCTGAGTTGCACTGCACACGCACATGCCAAAGAAGTGACAGCATGAGTGACCTCGATGGTACCAATCAATCACTGAGAAGCTGTCATCACAGAATGTGTCCGTCACCACACACAGCCAGCCAGCCAGCCAGCTAGACAGACAGAGAGTCAGACATTCACATGCACAATGTGCACATGTGTGACGTACTCTGGGTTGCGGTTGAGTTGCACCCATTCGCGCTCAACCTTGACGAGTTTCTCCTGCTTCTCTTCCTTGTCCTGTCTGTGGGCGATGTCGTGGGAGTGGTGATAGGATGTGGAAAGGAAAGGGGTGAGAGTGGAAAGGACAGGAGGTTGAGCACGAGAGGCAACACGAGATGATCATGGGAAGAGTGGGAAGTTGCCCATGAGGAAGTGTGCCCACGCAGGCAGATGACACGACGAAACAAGTGAGCACTCTGATGCAACACACACACACACCACACACGCAAACACATACACACACACACAGTCACACGCACACACACACACACACAATCACACGCCCACAAACACACTTGAGCTTGTTGGTTTCGACGCGAATGCTGCGAAGTTTGTCGGCCATTTCGCTGTCCTCCAATGCATCCAGATCATAATCGTAATCATCATCATCGTCATCGTCATCATCATCATCATCATCATCATCATCATCGAAGCTCTCATCATCCTCATCGTCTTCCTCTTCCTCAGACACGTCGTACTCGTCACCATCACTATCACCATCACTATCACCATCATCTTCGTTACGTTGACCACTGTCACCACCACCACCGCCGCCGCGTTTCTCCTTTCCTGCCACCCGCTGGTCCTCCCAGCCAGAGCCTTCGCTGTCCGTGTCATACCCGGTCTTTGAGCCGTCCTTCTTTCGATAGTGGCGCACGTGTGCAATGCTGAGTCGTGAAATGCCCTTGCTGCGCCTGTGTTTGCTCTTCTTGCCGCCACGACCACCGCCATCATGTCCTCCGTCAGTGCCACCAGCAGCGCTGCCACCGCGTTGCGTTTGCTCCACGTCAGCCGCACCCCGCTCGCTTGCACCGCGGCTGCCTGGCAGGGTCTGGTGCCGTGTGCGCTCCAGCCGGCGTTGCTCCTGCTGTGAACGCGAGCGACTGCCACTCCTGTGGGGACTGTCGATGACAACTGCGTCCACGTCTTCGTCGTACCGCGCCTTTGTTGCGTGGCTGGACCGGCCCCTCGTCCTGCTTCGGCCGCTGCGCTGGGGCTGCTGGCTGCCACGCACGCCCATCTCGCTGTCATCCTCATCGTGCGTGCGCCACTCGTCGTCACCATCATCACCATCGCCGACATCGCTGGCTGCCGACGGCGCATCGGCCCCGTCCTTGGCGTCGCCCTTCCGCTTCCATCGGTTCAACAGGTTGCCTGGCGTGTTCACCAGCTGTTGCAGCATCTTCTTGCGTTTGCGGTGCACTGCGTCCAGGTCGGCGTGCGACCTTGACCGGGGCATGCCCTCCTCGTCCTCGTCCTCCTCCACCATCGCAGAGGAACGGGTTGCACCCACCGCGGCACGGCCGCTGCCGCTGCTGCCGTCGTAGCCGCGCGCGTGTTCATTACGGTATTGGCCGTGCCGCGACCCCGGTGGAGGCGAGACGCTGCTGGGCCGGCGGTGTGGTCCGCGTGGGTGCGGGTCCGCTTGCGCAAAGCGGTGATGGTCGTTGTGGTGGCCGCCCTGCTGCTCCTGCTGTGACATGGCGGCTCCCATGTCGCGGCGTGCTGGGGAGTGACCGGTTGGTCGATACCCGCGTCCAGTTACAGAACTCTGGGTGCGGGATGGTGTTGTTGTCGCTGATGTTGACGCGGATGTTGGCGGGGATGTTGTTATTGGGGAGTGCGGCTTTGGCTTGCGAAGGTTCGTCCCCGGGAACGAGAAGGGCACGCGGAAGTCAGACAGGGTTTGTCGTTTCTTCTTTCCGCTCACATTTGCTGCTGTCGGCGTTGGCGAGGTCGCACCAAGTGATGAGTTCGGCGTAGTTGTGCCTCTGCTTCGGCCCGCTGTCCTGGGGCTGGGGCTCGCAGCCTCTGACGGTGATCGCCCGCTCAGGTGTTGTGTTACCGACGATGATGTGCGATCCCTTGTGCGTGGCGCGTGCACAGATGTGCTTGTTGGCTGCGGCGTGGTGAATCGTACCCGCGAAACAGAGGCCGCCTGTTCATTGGGCAACTGCTGTCCGCCACCATGGTGAGGGTTGTCCTCCACCTGCAGCGACATGCGCGCATGCCTTTGTTCTTGCAGGGGTTGGCTGCTGCCACCGCCAACCCCGCCAGTGCGCGGCATCGCCCGTCGCAGCGAAGGAACAAAGATCTCACGGTCCACTGCAATGAAGATCAGGCCAGCATGAGAGGAGGCGCAGGTGCAGGTCGTTATGTGAATGAACACACAAGAACACAAGAAGAAGGTGGTGGCAGATGTGCACGTCTTCTGCTCTTGTGGTTGGTGGTGCGCGCAAAAAGAAAACTGCAGCGGAAACAAGCAAGAAGGAAAAAAAAAAAGAAAGAGCTCTGCCATGGCCCGGAATCGAACCGGGAGTAACGCGACCACAACGCGTAGTGTTACCATTACACCACCACGGCTCAAGCTCTTGCCGTTGCCGGGCAAATTTCGCATAGTTCATCTCTACCCGACACCCCCCACCTGGCCATTTCGTGTGATTTGAGAGAAGCAAAAAAGCAGAAGAGGAGGAACTTGCTGTTGTGATTTGACATGCACGTGATGCTTCCTTCTCTCCACACTCCACGCACCCACGTGTGTCTTCTTGTCTTGTCTTGCTTGTGAATGGTCTCTCTGTGTCTGTGCGTTGTATTCCCTTCCTTCCTTCTTTCATCCACACTCCCTTCCTACCACCGTCTCCTTCCTTCCCAGACGCATGGCGTCCGTCCTGCGAGCAGCGCCAGTGCTGGTGCTAGTGCTGGTGGCAGCAGCATGGAACCGATGTAACCTTCAGCAGCATGCATGCCCCTGCATGTGCGCGGCAGAGGTGGTGTTTGCGGAGGATGATGCCGGCGCGCTGCACATCAACACAAGCGACCCAATGAGCCAGCCCGTGCTGGTCAACGGCGTGAACATGGGCGCAGTGTTTGATGCGGTGGCGGCACAGCAGAGCATGCTTCAGGCATACCAGAGCGTGATGGACACGCAGCAGAGCAGGATCAGCATGCAGCAAAGCAGGATTGCGATGCAGCAAGACAGGATCGCCGCCCTGGAAGCGGAGGTGTGCAGCCAAAAGATGCAAACGCACACGGTGGGGCAATTGCAGTCCTCGCAGTCGGCGCAGTGGCTTGGCGGCGTTCTGGCGAACAACAGCGGCGTGATCTACGCTGCCCCGTTCAATGCCGATTCTGTCCTCCTTATTGACACGACTACAAACACGGTCGACGTCACCAGCATCGCGGGTTTTACGTCCGGTGGCGGCAAGTGGGCTGGGGCCGTGTTGGCGGAGAACGGGCTGATCTACATGTTTGCCGCTTCTGCCACAAGCATGCTCGTCGTCGACCCCGAGACCAATACTCCCGATACCACAAGCATCCAGGGGCTTGATTCCACGTCCAACAAGTGGTACAGCGGCGTGTTGGCGGATAATGGGCTCATCCTTGGCGTCCCGTTTGCAGCAGATTCTGTGCTGATTGTCGACACGACAAAAAACACAGCAGACACCAGCACCCTGAGCGGGCTGAGCGGTAGAAACAAGTGGTACGGCGGTATGCAGGCAGCCAATGGCCTCATCTACTGCATCCCGTGCAGTGCGACGTCCGTGCTCATCATCGACCCCATCGCGCTCACGCTCGACACCAGCACCATCCAAAACCTCAGTTCACAGTCGTTCAAGTGGTACGGAGGCGTGCTGGCGAACAATGGGCTTATCTTCACGATCCCCTCCACAGCAGACACAACGCTCGTCATCAACACGGCAACCGACACCACGGACACACTGGTTGTGTCAGACGTGACGGCAGGGGGCAAGTGGGTCGGCGGGGTGCTGGCGCCCAACGGAAACGTCATTGGCATCACGCACGGCGCAACAGCGGTGTTCATCTTGGACCCTGCGAGCAACACGACCGACACCAGCACCCTCGCTGGCTTCGCGGGGGATAATGCGAAGTGGATGGACGGTGTGTTGGCTCCCAACGGCCTTATCTACGGTATCCCCCACAACACCGACACCGTGCTCGTCGTCGACCCGGGATGCTGATGCCTTTGATTTTGATATTGGTGTTGATACACAGGCTCGGTGTTGGATGCGTGCGTGTGTGTGTGTGTGTGTGTGTGTGTGTGTGTGTGTGTGTGTGTGTGTGTGTGTGTGTGTGTGTGTGTGTGTGTGTGTGTGTGTGTGTGTGTGTGTGTGTGTGTGTGATTTACACCCATGCTCGCACAGCCTCCCAAGCTCGATACGCATTGACAGGACGGTTAGAGCGTCCATTTATTGCCTTTGTCCGAGCATGCCGTGCGCTAATGGTCAGGTGTTAGCCACGCCACTGGCCTTGCTCAAGCAAATAACAGGGCTGATGTGATTTGTAATACAACCAAGCCAGATACAGGTGCCATGATGTGACAATGTCCATCACAGACACACAACAGTGGTGGAACGAAAAGAAGAAACATCTATGCATGAAGGGGGGGGGGACTTGACAGGCAACGATGTGAGCGAGCAAACACGTGCACATATATGCACATGATGTAACCACGTACAGACATACATAAACACAGCTACAAGTGAAGCAAGCAAACTAGTGAAACAAACAAGGGCACCAAGCAAGTAAACAGACAGACACACACACACGAACACACACACACACACACACATACAAACAAACAAGTAGGCAAGCAACCAGAGCAACCGCCTACAGCAGCTTAAGCAGGTCGGCGACGGCGCGGGCAGCGCGGTGGAATGCGCGCGGGAACGCGTCGAGCAGGGCGACACCACGTGGCGTCTTCAGATGCGCATTGTTGGAGATGGCGTCAATCACAACGCAATCATCGCGCATGATGTAACCCAGGACGAGGCGTGCCGAGGGCGAGACGCCAAACACAGCGACGCCGGGCATGTCGGACCCGTTGGTGGTGGCCACGCTGTCGCCCAGCACGCAGCGAGAGGCGGGCGGGCGCGCACCCATCATGATGCGCATGAAGTGGTTGTGGCAGCACTGCATCAGGTCAAACGGCTCCGCAGTTGTGGTGGAGGTGGCGTCCTGCTCGCGTTGTGCCTGCTCGCCAAAGCCCATGAGGTAGTTCATGAGGACGGGCGGGCGCCGCTTGTGTGTCTTGATTCGCTCCTTGTGCACACGCGCGGCGCCGCGAAGCAGCAGGGCAGCCTTTGTGAGCTGCTGCTGCTGCTTCCTCTCCTCTCCAGCAGCATCGCTGTTGCCGCTGCTGTCGTCATTGCTGTCGCCTTCTTCCTGCCTTTCCTTCACATCATCACCACCATCGCCACCATCGCCACCATCAGCGTACAGGGCGTCCCTGGCTGCGACCACAAATGCGTCCATGAGAGCAGAGTTGGCGGTGATGACGATGTTACGGCCGTTGCGGAAGTGCCGCGTGCTCACCACCTCCGCCACCCCATTGAGATCGGGGATAGCCAGGTCGGCAAGTGCAAGCTGCAGCGTCGCCTGGAACAGCGCGTCGACAGAGAGGCCCTTTGCCCGCGCTGCATCCCGCCCAAAGGCGTCGGACACGATATGCCGCGTGCCCACCGCCGACGTGGCCGACACCCGGTCCAAGGCGAGTGCCATGCCCGCCTGCATAGCGCTGCGCACCTCATCGCTCCAGTCGTCAAAGCGCGTGCCTGCCGGTGGCGCGATGCGGTGCAGGTCCCCTGCCGTCGTCGGCGCCGTCAACGTCGATGGCGATGAGGAGGAAAGGGAGGACGCGAGCGTGTCTGCGTACTGGTACACGTGCGATGCGAAAAAGATGGCCGGTGTTCCGTCCATAAACACATGGTCAAAGGCAAATGCAGCAGTGGCGTCGCGGAGCACACACAGCGTGTGCTTGTCGCCAACAGCACCGCCTTCACTGCCTGAGCGAATGAACTCCATTGCGCCGTGCACAGGGTTCTCTGGAGACAGGGCCACGCTGTCCGCGCGAGGGAACAGGGCGACGGCAAAGTCTGCGTCCTGCACCTCGTCCCAGATGGCGTGCCACGTGTCATCGCTGCCCAGCGCCGCCATCAGGGTTGGACGCACCACATACGTCAGCTGGCAGAACCCAAGCTGCTGCTGCTGCTGCTGCTGCTGCTGCTGCTGCTGCTGCTGCTGCTCGTCGTTGGCGGCTTCCTTGCCTTGGCCGGGCTGCTGGGCCTCCTCTTCTTCTGCCTGGACAATGCGGGTGAGATCGGCGGCCACGTCGTCCGCAGTGGCGTCCGCGGGCACGCGAACCACGTACACGGCCGTGCCGCACGTCACTGCAAGCACAAGGTCGTCGGGGCACGAGCGACCACCGACGACGGTGGCGCTCTTCTCCACCATGTGCTCCTTGCCGTCCGCGCTGCCGCGGACACGGCGCATGGTCCACATCTCCACGAGGGGCTGCTTCGTCTGCCTGTGGCCGGCCAGCACCTCGTCCGGCAGGGTGTTGGTGAGGGCCTTGCGCTTCATCTCACGTATGCCGCACACCAGGGTGGCGGCACGCCACACCATGGGCGACCACGGCCCACAGGCGTGTGCAGCGATGTCCTTGCTCTCCTGGAACGAAGCCGGCTGCAGCATGGTGAAGAAGCTGATGTGGTGGAAGTTGGGTACGGGCAGCATCAAGAAGAACGCGCGCAGCAAGTCGCTGACAGCCTTCATTGTGATGCGCTTGGTGCCCTCGCCTTGCGCGAGGGCGTCACGGTATGGGGCCAGGGACTCCACGAACCACGTCGCTGCCTCCACAGGCATGTTCTCGCACGCGTGCACCATCAGCTCATCAAAGCTCGGGCACTGCCACTCGGGCAAGGCGTCATCGTAATCCATCGTGGTGCAAGCGAAGAGGGTTGTGAGGGGAGTTTCTGGAGTGGCAGTGCTCGTAGTGTTGGATGATTGGGAAGAGATCAACACTCAACCAGTGTTTTGCTGTGATGGGGCTGACACGATCTGATGTGAAGTGAGTGTGATGAAGACACAAACAATGTGAAGGAAGGGGACTGTACTCGCTACGCACACGCGCGCGCACGAATAGACAGGCGCAACACATGAAGCGACAACACATGAAAGTACACCTAGTCAAAAGCACGCAAAGCAAGACAGAAGACAGGAGAGCTGTCTCGAGGGGATGTTTGTGCAGGACCTAGACTTCATGTTGTATTCTAAACTACCTATCTCTGCCCAAGCAAGAGAGAACCCAAGAGTATCACATGCAGAGGACACACACACACACACACACACACACACACACACACACACACACACACACACACACACACACACACACACACACACACACACACACATCTGCACAAAAACACACACACATCAGCATCCTGGGTCGATGGCCAGGACAACCTCTGGGAAGAGCGGCAGGCCGTAGATGCGGCCGTTGGGGGCGAGGACACCGTCCCACCACCCGACGGGGCCTTCACCAACATCCGGCACAGCCACCATCGTGGTCGCGTTGGTGGCTGGGTTGAAGATGAGCGCGGGTGTCGAAGAGTAAGGGATGCAGACGATGTTGCCGTTGGCCGCCAAGGCGCCACCTGCCCACCTCGACGTGATGGTGCTGTTTGCGATGCGGATCATGTCAATGCTGTTGGTTGTCGGATCAATGACGAGCACGGTTCCAGCGCGTGCTGGAATGCCGTACACGAGCCCGTTCCTCGCGAGCACGCCACCCAGCCACTTGTATGCACCGGCCTCCAGCCCTTGGATGCTGGTGGTGTCCGCTGTGAGCGCGATGGGGTCAATGATGAGCACAAACGTCGCCGCAGATGGGAAGCAGTAGATGAGGCCATTGGCTGCCTGCACACCGCCATACCACTCAGTGCCGCTCCCAGAGAGCCCGTCCAGCGCAATGGTGGTGGTGATGTTGGTGGCTGGATCAACGATTAACACGGATGGGAATGCGTAGGGGATGGCGAAGATGAGGCCGTTGTCGGCAACCACACCGCTGGCCCACTTCAAGGCACCGCTGGGCAGAGAGTGGATGCTCGTGACGTCCACGTTGTTGGTCTCGGGGTCGACGACGAGCATGCTTGTGGCAGAAGCGGCAAACATGTAGATCAGCCCGTTCTCCGCCAACACGGCACCAGCCCACTTGCCGCCACCGGACGTAAAACCCGCGATGCTGGTGACGTCCGCGGTGTTGGTCGTGGGGTTGAGGATGAGGACAGAATCGGCATTGAACGGGGCAGCGTAGATCAAGCCGTTTCCCGCCAGTGCACCGCCCACCCATTTGTTGGAAGCACCACTCAACTGCCCAAACACGCTGGTGCTTGGTGTGCACACCTCCGCTTCCAGGGCGGCGATCCTGTCTTGCTGCACCGCAATCCTGCTTTGCTGCATGCTGATCCTGCTCTGCTGCGTGTCCATCACGCTCTGGTATGCCTGAAGCATGCTCTGCTGCGCCGCCACCGCATCAAACACTGCGCCCATGTTCACGCCGTTGACCAGCACGGGCTGGCTCATTGGGTCGCTTGTGTTGATGTGCAGCGCGCCGGCATCATCCTCCGCAAACACCACCTCTGCCGCGCACATGCAGGGGCATGCATGCTGCTGAAGGTTACATCGGTTGCATGCTGCTGCCACCAGCACTAGCACCAGCACTGGCACCAGCACTGGCGCTGCTCGCAGGACGGACGCCATGCGTCTGGGAAGGAAGGAGACGGTGATAGGAAGGGAAGGAAGGAAGGGGGAGACGGTGGTAGGAAGGGAGTGTGGATGAAGAGAAGGAAGGAAGGAAGGAAGGAAGGGAATACAACGCACAGACACAGAGAGACCATTCACAAGCAAGACAAGACAAGAAGACACACGTGGGTGCGTGGAGTGTGGAGAGAAGGAAGCATCACGTGTATGTCAAATCACAACAGCAAAGTTCCTCCTGTTCTGCTTTCTTGCTTCTCACACAATCAGAAACACACAAAATGGCCAGGTGGGGGGGTCGGGTAGAGATGAACTATGCGAAATTTGCCCGGCAACGGCAAGAGCTTGAGCCGTGGTGGTGTAATGGTAACACTACGCGTTGTGGTCGCGTTACTCCCGGTTCGATTCCGGGCCATGGCAGAGCTCTTTCTTTTTTTTTTTTGGTTGGGTGGTTTTGAGCGCGGAGCGAACACACGCACGTTGTTCATTTATTGGAGAGCGGTTGTTGCATTCACAGGCCGTTGAGGCGTTGCTTACACGACTACAGCTCCCCACTCGATACACCGACGACCACCATAATAACCACACTTGGCGCATTGGGCACCGCTCCTGCTTGTGGACATCGTGACCATGGTACGTCAACGTGTCGGCCGCGCTGCCTGCTCGTGCGATTGCCTCCCTGCCTGCTCCGCTGCGCTTCGTTCATTGCTGACCTTGCGTTTGTACTCGTGTTTGTGTTTGCTTGTGCGTGCGTGTTGTTCCGACGACGTGGTGCTGGGGTGACTTTGTTTGAACGGGGATAGGCGTGGCAGCCCTCACAGTATGAGGATGACTGGTACACGCCTCCACCCATGCTGGATGCCAGTGGAACGACGCAGGTTCGTACACATCCTCTGCCTGTGGTTGTGGCGCCATCCCCGCTGTACCATGAGCACGCGCGCCCATCCACTGACTCTTACTTACTCACTCACATACTCTCTCGCTCTCTTTTTCTCTTTCACACACACTCTCACATACTCATATACATGTGACAGGGCCATGACAGCTCGTGGGTGATGGGTGGTATGTTTCACCCCTTTGTCGTGCAAGACCCCATGCTGCCATACCAGCAGCAGCAGCAGCAGCAGCAGCAGCAGCAGCAGCAGCAGCAGCAGCAGCAGCAGCAAGAAGCCTTGCTCCCTGACCGTCGTGTCGGTTGGTCTGGGATGCCGCCAGCACAGCAATACTGTCAGCCGTTTCCACAACAGCCGCAGCCGCAACTTGAGCAGCCTGACGCCTCACGCTTTGACAACATTGTCATCCCGCCATCACAGACCTTGCAAGAGGCGATGATGGCACCGAGTGAAGACGTCACCACAAGCGCAGCCACCACCACAGCCCCTCAAAACAGCAGCGACAATGGCATGTATGACATGGCAACGGTGTTTGACAGCAGCCTGCACCTGTCGGATCCGTGGCCAGCGCACATGTCAAGCACCGGGGCGTTTCTGACGACGCCGGAAGCAGACGTGACGCTTCCCCCGTTAATCGACACCCACCCTGAGCCGATACAGCACCACCAGCAGCAGCAGCAGCAGGAACAGCAGCAACATCAGCAAAAGCAACAGCAGCAGCCGGCCAAGTCGTGGGCAGCCGTGACGAAGAAGAAGCAGCAAACGAAGAAGACAAAGAAGGCAGCGCGGCAACAAGACAAAGGTCACGTGTCCACACCGTGTCGCACACCAACACCGCCTGTCGCAGACACCAGCCACCAACACGGCAGCAATCACCAGCAAGCGGCTTGGCTCCAACAGCAGAAACGCGCTGAACCTCCCATCACAGCTGGCCCTGCAATAGGTGGTGTGCACCAGCATCCGCTTGCGTCAACGATGACGCCACCGCAGCCACGACTCGACCCCAGCGCAGTGGGCCGCGCGCCAGCACCGGCGCAGCTGCGGGCACCAATACAGCCAGCCACCGTCACCAGCACGTCCGTTGCTGTGCCTGTGCCACCGCCTGCGCTAACATCTCACACGCTTCCCGTGTCATCATCGCCACTGCCATCGTCCGCAGCAGTGTCAGCGGTGGCCGCCAGCACAACACCAGCTTCAACGGGTGCGCCTGGTCTCCCGCCACTGCCCTCGCTCTCCAATATGGTGGTAGACACAGTAGGCACGCGCAATGCAGCGACATCAACAGCGACGCGAACACGAATCAGAGGAGTAGGACGCGGGGGAGCAACGATGACAGGACCGCAAGGACAGCAAGGACCGCAAGGACCGCAAGGACCGCAAGCACAGCAAGGACATGTCAAAGACAAGGGCAAGAAGAAACTAAACAAGGAGCAGCAACACCAGCAGCAACAACACCAACACCACCACCAGCAACAGCGAAAACAGCAGCAGCAGCAGCAGCAGCGAAAACAGCAACAGCAAAGAACTGGCCAGGGAAGAAGCCATGTGCCACATGCCCCGTCGGGTAAGGTGTGGGGCGGCAACAGCGTCGCCGTCGTTGGCCGCGCTGAGCGAACACCGACACCAACAACACCAACAACAGCACCAACAACAGCAGCAGCAGCAGCAGCAGCAACACCGGCGGCTGCTACAAACCGACGGCCACGACTGCGACCACCACCATCCAAACACACGTCCAAGAACACGTCGAAACAGCCGCAGCAGCAGCAGCAGCAGCCGCACGAGACTGATCATGCTCGTGCCAATGACAGTGTTGGTGGCTTCGATGGTGACGTGGACACGAGCGGGCGGTTGGTGCCGGTTGCGTCGAAGAAAGGGAAGAGCACGACACCACGTGCGTTTCGCTTCAAACACGCGCGCGGCGAGCTCATCACGCGTGCCATGTGCCAGATGGTACAGCATGGTGACACGACCAAGTACAACCCGCCGCACACGCCGCCCATGCCACGCGGCACGCGCTTCTACGTCATCCGCTCGTTTGGGGAAGACGACGTGCACAAGAGCGTCAAATACAACATCTGGACGTCGACTGCGCGTGGCAACGGCGTGTTGTCACGTGCGTTTGTCGACGCGCGACCCAACCCAGTGTATCTTCTCTTCTCTGTCAACCGCAGCTCACAGTTTGTGGGCATTGCGCAGCTGCTGAGCGTGTGCGACCAGACGCGCGAGTGCGGTGTGTGGTCCACGCCGCGGTGGAGCGGGGAGATGAAGGTACGATGGCTGTATGTCAAGGATGTGCCGTCGAGGCTTGTTGAGCACCTCAAGCTCAAGGCCAAGATGCGTGGCGGGCAGGTGGAGGTGCGCCCCATCAGCAACGTCCGTGACGTGACCTCTGTCCCCTACGACATTGGGTGCGAGTTTGTGAACATTTTTGCGTCGTACACTGCTCGCTCGAGCATCTTTGATGACTTCCCTGCCTATGATGAGGAAGAGGCCCGGCGTGATCGCCAGCGCAACCGCCAGCCGGGCGTCACCCCGCGCTGACGCTGTGTGGCGCAGGGGGTGGGGTGGGGGTGATTGTGTGTAAGCATGTGTACTTGTGTGCGTGTGTGTGTTTGTGGTCTGTGTGTGTAAGCATGTGTACTTGTGTATGTACTTGTGAGTGTGTGTGTGTGTGTGTTGGTGTAGTCGTTTGGACCGGTATTCACATGTGCAAGCGAGCACAATGTTCTCTGTTTGCGAGCACGCTGCCGCTTGCCAGTAAACAACTTGCAGTGTGACCGAATTGTTGCGACAAGTGCCTGAATCACTCTCATCCAACCAAAGCTGTGTGTCTGAATTGTGTAATGGACGACCCGCCCAACAACGCGCGCATACGGCAGCTGTGTGCATGGGAAACAACACCGTTAACAACCGATGTGACACTCTCAGAGGACAGGAAACAGCAGTGCAAAGAGAAGGAGGAGCGCCTACGAAACGTCAGAGACAAAGAAGCACACACACACACACACTCACACACACACACACACACACACACACACACACACACACACACACACGCACTCACCCACACACGCACACACTCACACGCACACTCACACACTTGCTAATCAGAAGGCAAATGCACGAACACCTACACGCATATGAGGATGGCATCACTTTCCCATTTGTGATCCGCGCTTCTCTGGATGCATCTCAAAGTACAGGTTGACCTTCTTCTTGAACTCCCGCTGATAAATCCTGACACACGCCGCATTCTGATAGAACAGCAAAGAGGCGCAAGCAAGACAGAGTCAGGGCAGGGAGAACATGGTGAGCATCGTACAAGGAGAGGAAAGAAGGGCAGGTGGTGAAAAGTGCTGGGCGAACAGAAGCAACTTGCATGTTGGGGGAGGGGTTGACATAAGCTCACAAGAACACAGTCAGGCACACGCTGAACATTCAAAGCATACGCATTCACGAGTACACAAGTGGGCACAGGTTGAACGTACAAACGGTTGAATACACACACAGAAACAGACAGACAGACAGACACACGCATGCACGGACACACACGGACACACAAACAGACAGACAGGCAGACAGACATACAGACCCACGCATGTACGGACACACACGGACACACAAAGACAGACAAACAGACAGACAAACAGACAGACACACGGACACACAGACAGACACACACCTCTTCTTGTCGTCGGCGCTCAAAGGGTGGTGTGTATCGCTTGCGGCCGATGAGCGAGGAGATGACACCATTGTTCTTCAAGCCACGTGTGATCTTGGACAACGCCGTCAGCGCATCCTCCGGCCGTTTTGCAACGGCAAGCCGCACCGTGTTGGCCACAAAGCGTGGATGCCTCATCGTTGTGTGCGTGTGCGTGTGTGTGTGTGTGTGTGTGTGTGTGTGTGTGTGTGTGTGTGTGTGGGTGTGGGTGGGTGCTGGCGTCACGTTGCCTCTTCTTACTGGCTCGTCTTCGTCGTGGCGGATACGGAAAAGTAGATGGCATCGTACATGGATTTCGGCAATTTGAGGCACACGACACCAACACACAGCACAGCACACACACAATAATGGAGGCGTGCACTGTGGCCAAGTTGCAGGAGCGGGTGCAGCGTGCACGTGCTTTCCTTGAACGGGAAGATGTGCAGAAACTGGTGACGCTGTACATGGTGGAGACTTTTACCCACGACCACCTACATTCCAGCATTCCATCGACATGGCTGGCAGCTCTTCTCTCAGCCTCCCACGATCAAGTGAGCATGGGGGTTGTTGCTTGGTGGTGTTGTTGTTTTGTTGGTGGTGGTGGTAGTAATGTGCCCTTGTGTGTGTGTGTGTGTGTGTGTGTGTGTGTGTGTGTGTGTGTGTGTGTGTGTGTGTGTGCGTGTGTGTGTGTGTGTGTGTGTGTGTGTGTATGTTTGCTTGTTGCCACTTGGGGCTGCTTAGCACTCAATCCTCGTGTGGCTGTGTTTTTTTTTTTTTTCACTCCACTTACCATCCACACACACGCACACACACACACACACACACACACACACACACGCAC
>NW_004754919.1:625792-639075 GCF_000188695.1 Salpingoeca rosetta | reverse complement strand
TTTTTTTTTTTCTTACTCCACTTACCACTCCACACACACGCACACACACACACACACACACACACACACACACGCACACACCCCATGGTGTCTTTTCCCTGTTAGTTGATGCAAATCGCGTATGGAAAGAGCGCACCCGAATGGCCAGAAGATCTGCGCACCATGCTGGCGCAGGGGGTCGACATTGCGCTGCCACGACAGCAAGCTACGCACATCCATGGCGAGCCCATCGTGCCTGTGGAGATCAACTCCGTCGTCAAGATGGGGCTGAGGCCAAAGAAGGTGCACGAGGTGGCCCACCTTTCTGCCCTCGTCGCCAAGGTGGCAGAGAGCGTGCAAGCTAAGGCCGTCCTGGACTTTGGCAGCGGCAAAGGTTACCTCGGTCAGGTCCTGTCCATCACATCGGGCCTGCGCGTGGTCGGCATTGAGTCGCAGGAGGCCTTGAACGCCACCGCTGTCAGTCGCTCGGCAAAGATTGCACAGTGGGCCATGAAGCGACACGCCGCCATCGCCGCAGGTCTTGTCTGCGGTAGCTGCCCGACAGCACCAGCAGCACCCGCTCGCACCAAGAGCAGCGGGAATGGTACTCACACGAGCAGGCGTGCCCGGAGACGGCACCGACGCAAGGAGCGACAGCAGATGAAGAAGCAGGCTGGTGGGACGGAGGAAGAGCAACAGGAGCAAGAGGAGGGAGATTGTGCTGTGGGCGGAGATGGCAGACGGAAGCAGCGGAGCGTTGAGGAAGAGGCGTGGAATGAGCTTGAGGTGAAGGGAGAGATTGACCAGCAGGGAGAGCGCGACCAAGCGCACATGCAGGTACGTGCTCAACAACAACAGGAGCAACAACAGCAGCAGCAGGAGGGGGAGGAGACGAGCAACGTTGCTGCTCACGCTGTTCCTGCTCACGCTGTTGCTGCTCACGACGCCTCAGATCCAGATGTTGACGCGGCACCAACGACAACAACGGCAACAACAACAACAACAACGACAGCAACGGCAACATCAACAACAGCGACAACAGCAGCAGTACAAGGCGGGTTCCGCGTGGGACGGGTTGAGGCTGTGACCACGGTGGTGAAGGATGGAGAAGGGCTGGATGCAGCTGCCTCTGATGCGGTTGATGGCTCTGTCATTACGGGGCTTCATACCTGTGGTGATCTGCACACGTCGCTGCTGCAAATCTTCGCAGACGCTGGAGCACGTGCGCTTGTCAGTGTTGGCTGCTGCTACCACCGCCGCACGGAACCTGACGATGAGCACGCAAACCAAAAGGTGCGTGTGTGTGCGTGCGTGTGTGTGCGTGCGTGTGTGTGCGTGCGTGTGTGTGTGTGTGTGTGTGTGTGTGCGTGTGTGTGTGTGTGCGTGTGTGTGTGCGTGCGTGCGTGCGTGTATGCGTGTGTGCGTGCGTGTGTATGTGTATGTGCGTGTGTGTGCGCGTGCGTATGTGTGTGTATGTGTGTATGTGTATGTGCGTGCGTGTGTATGTGTGTGTGCGCGCGTCGCTAAGTCCCACGTCGTTGCCTTCTGTTCTCATTTCGCCCATGAGCACGCGCACGCGCCCATGGTTGCTGCGGTACAGGTGTTCCCACTGAGCAGATTTCTCAAGTCGCAGTCAGCGCGACTGGCAGATCGGTCGATGGAACTCGCCTGTCACGCACGTGAACTCTGGACGAAGCAGCCGCCAACGCACTTTCACGCGCACACGAACAGGGCCATCTTGGAGGTGATCTTCCACAAGCAGCTACCACAGCACGAGTGAGTGCATGCGTGGGTGCGTGTGAATGTGTTTGTGTGTGTGTGTGTGTGTGTGTGTGTGTGTGTGTGTGTGTGTGTGTGTGTGTGTGTGTGTGTGTGCATGAATGCGTGAGGGTGTGTGTTCGATGCGTGACAGTGACATTCATTATTCGCTCATGCACGTGCGAGCAACAGCCGCCCTCTCAACAAGCTGCGTGTTGTCCCTGTTTTGTTTGTATTAATCATCTCCAACACAGCCCAACGCAGGTGAAGATTGGGCGAATGAAGCTGAAGAAAGGGCAGCGGCCGGGTGATGGTGGTGATGTGCAGCACTTTATTGGTTTCGCAACAGAGGTGATGCGTCGACTCAAGCGGAAGTATGACCAGCGCACACAAGGGCAGGGGCAAACCAAGCAACTGACGCAGGACCGTCAGCAGGAGCAGGAGCAGCAAGAACAACAAGAACAACAACAACAGCAGCCGCGATGGGACCTGTTACAAGCTGACGAGGACATGCTTCGCCACGTGTACAACGCATGCTCACCTCTGCACAATGCAGTTGTCGGCGTGTATGCACTGCGCGTGCTTGTGGCCACAGTGGTGGAGACCTTGCTCCTGTGCGACCGTGCCCTGTACCTGTGCGAGCGCGGCATGGCATGCGACATCGTTGCCCTCTTTGACCCGGCCGTGTCGTCCAGGAACTTTGCCATTGTCGCAACGAAGCCGCAGCAGGCTGCCACAGCACCGTCGTCCTTGTCGCTTGAGGATGACGATGATGTCAAGCGAGCCAAGACGCAGCGGTCGCAGGGCGAGCCGCGCACCACCAGCAGCTAGCGGCAACCAGCACACCTGCTGATGGTGGTGTGGTTGATGGGAGTAGGGAGTACTCTACCATGCGTGCATCGTGTGCTTGTTGACAATCATGTTTGCACGTGGTGTTGTGGTTGGGAAAGAGTGCAATGCAATGCATTTGTTCCGACGCTTGTGTGTGGTGCGCATGCGTGGTTTGATACTGTTGCTTAGAAATTGGAGCGTCATGTGTGTGTGTGCGTGTGTGTGTGTGTGTGTGCGTGCGACACAGATGAGCGAGTCTCAAGACAAAGGACATTACACTACACCGTCAGCTAGGAATACACGACAAAGGGGTAGTCTGGCTTGTGATGTAGTGTGCGCAAAACAGAGCGGTGGCTGTTGTTTTGGGAGGTTTCAAATGTATGTTTGTTGCTTGTATGGATGGATGTATGGATGGATGTTTGTATGGGGATGGATGAAGGTCTGGGGTGCATGGTCAACGATGAGACGAGAATCAAGCACACACACACACACACACACACACACGACAAAGAAGGTGGGATGCAAGTTGTCGACAATGCACCAAGCAATGACAACACGACATCTACAGGAGAAGAGACGACAGGTAGGGCAACAGAGGGAGAGGGGTGTTGGTTGTGCGTGGCGAGGCGCGTGTTGGGTTGGTGGGTTGGATGCTTGTGGAGGATGAACGTGGTGGTGGTGGTTGATGGAGCTGAAGGTGAAGGTGGTTGAAGCTATGAAGTGCGCTTGTCCTTGTGCTGCAGCAATGCACAACGTTTGTTGTTGTTGTTGTTGTTGTTGTTGTTGTTGTTGTTGTTGTTGTTGTTGTTGTTGTTGTTGTTGGATGCACCATACCCGAAGAAGGGGCGCGTCGCAAAGACGTGGAGTGTGCCGAGGATGCCTGTTCTCATCTTCTTGAGCGGACGTACTCAACACACCAGCAACGGATACCTAACCTGCATCATCCACACCATCGCCACCAGCACCACCGGTACAGTCCACCGCGCCTCATGTCCGTCCTCCACTTCATGCGGTTGCCTCAGCGGCACCGTCGGCGCCATCATCACCGTCAGCTGCGGTGGTTGTCGTTGCCGCCGCATCTGCTTCAGGAGCAGCCGCGTCCGTGGTGGCGGCGCCATCGCCACTGGCCTCGGGGGCAGCCTGCTCGCTGCTGGCGGTGTTGGCGGCAGCCGGGGCAGAGGACGCGTCGCCCTCGGAGGTGAACGACAGCTTGAAGATGGCGTCACTCTGCTCGCCGTCAGCAGTCGGGATCTTCACGTTGTTGCACACCAGCACGGCGTCGGTCGCCTGGTTGGCATAGTGGTACTTGAGGTACCCGTACACCTTGCCGCTCTCATCGCGCTCTGTTGGTGAAGAGGGTGTGCGCGCGTGCGTGCGCGTGCGAACGTATGAAAGTGAGAACGAGTGAGTGGGTGTGTGTGTGTGTGTGTGTGTGTGTGTGTGTGTGTGTGTGTGTGTGTGTGTGTGTGTGTGTGTGCGTCACAACACAGCATAACGCACGACAGTAGGTTGCAAAGGCAAACAAGACATGGCTGGTCTGAATGCAACGCACCGACGGTGACCTCCATCGGAGAGGGGGCTGCGTAGAGACCAAGAATCTGGAAAGGAAAACATGCATGAGTCGGGTTGCACATGAGCTCAAGCATCGACAAACCTACAGCGTCGATCAAAACCGCAGCACTAGAACCAAACTCACAAACGGAGCCCAAACAAACGCATCACACAACCGATCAAGCCGAAACAAACGCAGCCACCCATCACATCCGACACACACACACACACACACACACACACACACCTTGTTGACGTCGTCCTTAGAAAAGTTGTCTGGGACGTCGTAGAACTTGAGGGTGGCAGTGGGCTTGCTCACCTCCAGGCCAGGCTCGGGCTTGCCGTCCTTGAAGCGCATGTGGTGCTTCTGCGCATCCCGGAAATCCTCCATGGCCTGCAGTGGTCGTGCACACGATGTGACGGTAAGGTGGGCGAGGGCAAGTGGACAGGTGAGCGAGACCGCAAAAGTACAGGGAAACAGAGAAAACGACGCTGCGTGCATGGACACTGAGCTGAGGAACAAGGTGCGTAAGGCAACCAAACAACGGCATCACTCGCCAGAAAAAAAAAAAAAACAGAAAAAAAAAAAAACACCCACCCACACCCACACCCACACACACCAGGACCAAGCAGTTCGACCCACGAGCACGTCAACAACAAGAGGCACATACCGGAAGGCCGCTGGGAAGGGTGACCTCTGCAGGGGACTCCGTGAGCTCCTGGTTGCGGGAGTAGCCAAGCTCAATGCGCTGGCCCTGCACCTCAACACCCTCAAGCATCTCGAGCACGCTCTGTATGGTGGCGGCGGCGGCAGTGATTGCGCCCCGGGGGGGGGGGAGGCACATGTGAGATGGAGATTACGAGCGAGGGAACGACCAACAAACAACCACAAACACGCGCACATCTGTGGGCGGTGGGCCCTCTCTCTCACACAACAAGCACACACACACACACACACACAAGCACGCACACCTTGGCCTGGTCGAGGTCCTCAAACTGGGCCATTGCCATACCGTCGCGGCTCACGAGAACCTTGATCTGCATGGTCCACCACAGCGCAGCCACAACAGACCATATCAGCACCCATGAAGAGGGGACAAATCGGAGGATGCATCATCGGAAGTCGTGCGTCACCATGAAGCGCTGCCAAGCACACCACCGCCCGACCATCGACTTACGACCTCACCCGCACCCTCACACACACACACACCTTGATTGGGTTGGCGTAGAGGCAGAAGAGGTTGAAGAGCTTCTGGCAGCTGATGCTGCCCTTGTTGATGTGGTACACCATGAGCACGACGCTCGGCGGGCACGGGCGCGGCCGGCGCTCCCCTGAAAACCAGGGAGGACAGACAACAAGAGGGCGTGAGGGAAGAAGAAAATTAAAGACAACCCGCACATCAGCGCGGCCGCGTGACTTTAAACGAAACACACACACACACACAGCACCTTGTGTGTGCTCACCTCCCCAGGAAGCCTGTGCGCCGCGGGGCGGGTAAGAAGACCTGGGCTGGTATCCACCGGAGCGGTAAGGGTCATACGGGTCGGGGGCATGGTGTGCTGGAGCACCGCCGTGGTGGTGGTGGCCGTGCTGCGGTGCGCCCGAGCCGTAGCCGCCGTGTGCAGGCGCAGCGGGTGGGGGTGGCAGGTTCACGGTGAAATCACGCGTCTCTTCAGAGTTGTACCGCACGTTCACCCGGTCAGCCTTGGAGGAAGACAACAAACCAACAACCAACAGCAACAAAAATGGACAAGGTGAGGTGGGACAGCGGTGCCAGTGTTGGGATTACAACAGCAATGAGTTGGGGGTAGTGGATGCCGAGGAAACACTCACCACGCACGCACACCACAGCACCCGTCCACACACGTACGCACTACTCGCTGCGTACCTTTGAGTACTCGATGCGAAGGGTGCAGCAGCCTTGGTAGATGTTGGCGCCTTGCAGCGAGCTCATGACGGCGGCAGCAGTGTTGGCATCAGGAAACTCAACCAACGCCTACGCAGGCGAAGGGCAGCAGGGACAGAAGAGGCGGGAGGCGGGGAGACAACAACACGACACCACGCAGGCGCAACACACGCACACACGCACACACGCACACACACACACACACACACACGAGAAAACCAAACGGCCGCGCACACGGGGGAAGGAAGGAAACGCAGGAGACCCAAGGGAAGCACGGCCGGGAGGGAGGGCCGAGGGGAGAATGGGCGGAGAGGAAAGCAGCACAAGGGCGGCGGGAAGGAGACGGAAGAACCCAGTGCAGGAGGGGAAGCAAACCATACAGTGAGCTCTGGACGACATTTGTGTGGGAACGTGGGCGCTGTCTTGGTACCACCGGACAGGTCACTGAAAAGAAACAACACACGCGCGCACATGTAGTCGCATGCAGAGCGCACGCCGGCACACGCACACGCACATACACACACATACAAAGGGACACAACACGTACCCTCGCTGTCGGTGGAGCTGACTGCACGCGCAGCCAGAACACACCGCACAACGCCAATCAAACACATGCACGTCACGTCGTGGTGTAAGAGACGGGTGCCCACACCAGACGAGAACAAAAACATAACGGAACACCATTTTCACGGCAATGAACAAACCACTGAATGCACTTGCGCTGTCCATGTTGTGATGTGCTAAGTAAGTGTGTTGTGGATGGGCAGGGCTTGGGGAAGCATCTCACACACCTGAACGCCATTCTTGCGGATCATGACGATGCGCAGGACACGGCCGAGTGGTGAGCACACGGCGTAGATCACATCCACGTTGATGGGGTAGGACGCGTTCATCACCGTCATCATCAGCACCTTGCCCGGAACGGCATACGGCTGGCTAGTGTCACCTGCTAACCATCACAAAGGCACGAGCACAACATGTAAGCTGCAGGGCCCACAGACTGCATACAAGTTGGCAGGCACAAACCATCTCCGCCTCAAATGGGCCACACACTCTGGTATTCACACACACACACGCACACACGCACGCACACACACACACGCACACGCGCGCAATGTGCTGATTCCCCCACCTTGTGTGTGGACCTTCTGGCTGGTGCTGAAGTTGATGTACACCTGACGGCCCTTGACGAACACAGGCTGCGTTCCTTGCTGCGTTGATGTGGTGTGGTCGATGAAAAGAGAGCAAAACAATGGACGAGACACATGGATCGCGTGAGCTAGACGACCACAAACAAACCAAGTATGCATGCGCAACTAATCCAGCACTTCCTTCTTGCCAAAGCAAGTGATTCAGTTGCGAACCTGCGACGAATAGACGCAGCGGGACGCCGTGTGCACATCCTGCATGTCACAAGCACAAAGGGCACGAAGCACAGCCGTCAGTCCCCGCGGTGCGCATGGCATGAACAAAGGTGCATCCTGTTCACGCGGGGCATGAAGCACGTCAAAAGTGACAACAGCGCACGATCAAGCAAGCCATCTCACCGTGAACTCGGCAAGACCCTGAGATCTGTTGGGGATGAGAGACACGTTCCTGCATGACAGGGAAAAGGGACACAGGATGGAAGCAATTCGTACATGAGACAACAGTGCGATCGCCAACACCGTCCTGCGGCATTATCACACAAGAGAGTGTGAGGCAGATCTGTCGACCCACTAAACAACTGAGGCAGGGGGGGGGGGAAATCCACGCTTACACAATGGCGCCAAAGGGCTCAAGCGCCGCATGGATGTCCTGGGGCGTCGTATGAGGAGGAAGCGAGCGAATGTGCACGACGGGGCTTGGTGGGATCTGCTGCTGGTGTTAACGCGAAAGCACATGTGAAACACAACCAAAAACAATGGCATCTGTGCAGGCGAACACAACGACAAGAAACGGCACAACGTCCGCCTCACCACTGCAGCACAATGCGAACAGAAAGACGCATCGGAAAGATGCATCAGTTGAGCAAGCTGTTTCATGTCACTCTACTCGTGCAAAGGACCATCGCTTACCGCCATCTTTGGGCGCTTGAAGTCAGGCTCCATCTTGAGGCTTGGCGAAGGGAGAGAGAGCAGATGTGTGCAGGTGGCGGATATGGCAGTGGCGTTCGCGCTTGTGGATGTGTTTGTGGGTTTGCGCGGTTTGCCCTCTGCTTTGGTCAAGAAAAATAAAAAAAGTTGAGTACAAATTAGGGTACAAAAACACCCATTTTGTTATCACATTCACAGCATTCTGCTACTGTTCATGCTGTCGTCAACAGGTCTTTGTGCGACAAGCTGGTGTTCCGCCGCGGAAACAAACACAAACAGGCTGTGTGTGTGTGGGTTTGCAGCAGGGAGCAGCGCGTTGAGGGAGGATGGACGACGAGCAGCACGCAGCTGCACAGGTGGTGCAGGCTGCGTGGCGTGGGTATGTGCAGAGGAAGGACTATGCGCGAACACTGCGCGCCGTGGTTCGCGTCCAAGCGTATATTCGAGGTGAGTCGTGGTGGTGTCCAGACGTTGGTCGAAACACAGGACAGAGTGCAGGCTTGTGTGCGTCTGCGTGTGTGCGTGCGTGTGTGTGCGTGCGTGCAGGTGTGTGTGTGGGTGCAGGTGTGTGTGGGTGTGGGTGCATGTGTGTGTGTGTGTGTGTGGGCGTGTGTACAAGTGAGAGTGGGTGGTGAGACGTGACCAAGAGCGTTGGCAATGCTGCAAGTCCTGACAACATCTTTGTGGCATGAATCAATAGGATGGTTACAGAAGCGAGACTTTGAGTGGATGCTGGACTTTTTCTGGGAGAACGAGGACACGGTCATCTATCTGCAATCCCTCTGGCGTGGGTACAAGGCCAGAAAGCTCCTGAAGCAGCTGAAGGCGAAACGTGACAGCAATTCAAGCAACACCGCACAAAAAGACGCAGCTGAGCGGGCTGCTGTTGAGGAGGCGAGCGCAACACGGATCCAGGCTGCGTACCGCGGGTTCAGTGCACGGAAGACGTATGCTGCGGAGAAGGAGGCGAAGGCTGCACGTGAGGCAGCAGAGCGGGCTGCTGTTGAGGAGGCGAGCGCAACACGGATCCAGGCTGCGTACCGCGGGTTCAGTGCACGGAAGACGTATGCTGCGGAGAAGGAGGCGAAGGCTGCGCGTGAGGCAGCTGAGCGGGCTGCTGTTGAGGAGGCGAGCGCAACACGGATCCAGGCTGCGTACCGCGGGTTCAGTGCACGGAAGACGTAGTGCTGCGGAGAAGGAGGCGAAGGCTGCGCGTGAGGCAGCTGAGCGGGCTGCTGTTGAGGAGGCGAGCGCAACACGGATCCAGGCTGCGTACCGCGGGTTCAGTGCACGGAAGACGTATGCTGCGGAGAAGGAGGCGAAGGCTGCACGTGAGGCAGCAGAGCGGGCTGCTGTTGAGGAGGCGAGCGCAACACGGATCCAGGCTGCGTGCCGCGGGTTCAGTGCACGGAAGACGTATGCTGCGGAGAAGGAGGCGAAGGCTGCGCGTGAGGCAGCTGAGCGGGCTGCTGTTGAGGAGGCGAGCGCAACACGGATCCAGGTCTGCGTACCGCGGGTTCAGTGCACGGAAGACGTATGCTGCGGAGAAGGAGGCGAAGGCTACGTGTGAGGCAGCTGAGCGGGCTGCTGTTGAGGAGGCGAGCGCAACACGGATCCAGGCTGCGTACCGCGGGTTCAGTGCACGGAAGACGTATGCTGCGGAGAAGGAGGCGAAGGCTCCTCGCGTGAGGCAGCTGAGCGGGCTGCTGTTGAGGAGGCGAGCGCAACACGGGATCCAAGGCTGCGTACCGCGGGTTCAGTGCACGGAAGACGTATGCTGCGGAGAAGGAGGCGAAGGCTGCGCGTGAGGCAGCTGAGCGGGCTGCTGTTGAGGAGGCGAGCGCAACACGGATCCAGGCTGCGTACCGCGGGTTCAGTGCACGGAAGACGTATGCTGCGGAGAAGGAGGCGAAGGCTGCTGCGTGTTCCGAATACATTGAAGTATCGGGTGAAGAGCTGTCATCTATGCTTCAGCAATTATCACCCGGAGACACTGTGGATTCCCCTGCGTCACCTTCTCAGTCTCGCTCCATCCACAATGACGGCTTCAACCTTGCCCCTTATGCCGTGGACGAAGTGACCACCGCCGTCATTATGATTCAACGGCACGTGCGTGGTTTTCTGACACGCAAGTTGTACAACAACCTCCGTCTTCAGCCCGATGTGAACACAGTGAAGCGTTTCCTTCATGTCCTGACGCAATCGAGCGAAGACTGCGCGCTTGATGTTGAAGTGCAGAAGCTGAAGTCCGACCTTATTGTGAAGATCAACTCCCTCGCAAAGGTTTGACTGCCTTCTGTTGTCGTACCTTGTGGAAGCTTGACTGTGCGGGGGGGGGCTTGCTGTGTGCTGGTATCCCTTTTGTTTGCGCGCTGATATGGCTTGCGTCGATTCGTGCTGACATTTCGGGTGCTGAGTGCGTGTTTTTGCCCACACTCACCACCACCACCACCACCACCACCACCACCACCACCACCACCACCACCACCACCACCACCACAGGCTGAGGAGGAGCTGAAGCGTCTGGATGAGATGATTGCTGCCATCATCAAGAACCAGACTGGCCTTGGTCAGGCCGCTGCGGCATCCCAGAGCATCGCCCGCTCCGCAAAGGCCACCCGAGCAAACATGGTTCGTGTACGTGCATGCTTGCGTGCTCGCATGCTTGTGTGTGCGCGTGTTCGCTCGTGCCTGTGCCATCACCATCAGTCGCCAGCACCTCCTCACCCTTTCCATCCCCACACATCGCCCCCCCCCATCTCCCTCACTGTCATGCCCCCCAACTAACAACGGAGCAGGAGTCCTCAGCCGTGCTTGACGCGTACGGCGGCCTGTTGTATGTGCTGCAGACACAGCCGCGCTACTGGGAGGCCATGCTGCGTGACAACAAGCCAGGGTACCTGCACTACCTGCTTGACGTCTGCTTCAACCGCGGCAGCTCTGCTCGTGAGGAAGCGTTGCTGCTGAAGGTGTACAGACATGTGCTCAGCGAGAGCTTTTGGCATGTGCTTTCTGAGCACCGTGACTTTGACGCGTGGTGCGATGCCGTGTTGAAGGACCCGCGTGTGGCGTTTGTGTCACAGAGATTCATGCGCTCCCTGGACGGCCTTGCCGTTTCGGGCATTGCGCCCATCATTCGCGCGTGGCTGCTGAGCGCTGAGGACGCTGACATCATTGGTACGACCAGCAGCAGTGGCGGCGGTGGTGGTGGTGGTGGCATGCAGCGCCCACGTACCCAGACGATGGCCCGCAACTACGCCAACGCGCTGTACGGGATGCCGGAGGATGTGCGCGGGTGGACGGTTGGCGACGTGGGGACGTGGCTGAAGAAGAGCAAGCGTGCGCACGTTGCCCCGCTCATGTTCTCGCAGGACATCAATGGCGAGCGGCTGCTGGCGCTGACGAGTGCGCAGCTGGGCGAGATTGGCATTCGTGACATGGAGACAATGTCATCTCTTGCTGCGGATCTGATGGTGCTGCAGGACCACGATACACGCATGCACGGCGCGCGCGACGGCGATGAGGAGGCGGAGGATGAGCCCGCATACTACACGCTGGCGAAGGAGATTGTGTCATGCCTGATACACGGGTGGAAGCGGCTTCCGTTTAGCCTGTGCTTCCTTCTTCGGGAGGCGCACGACTTTATGAAGGCGCATTTTGGGCAGCAGGCGCACGGAACCCTGATCCGGTTCGTTGGGCGCCTGTTCGTGCACACGTATGTGACACCGCTGCTGACGAAAGGCGTGCTGGTGGAGTACCTCGAGGGCACACACCAGCGCAAGTTCCGGCTGACACAGGAGCAGTCGACCAATCTGCTCACGTGTTGCGACATCCTGGAGCATGCGCTTCTCGCTGACGGGGCACCAGTGCCGGCCAACAAGCCTGAGGACGTGCACCGTGCGTTCACTCGCTTCTGCAAGCAGCACTCGCCCAAGCTTGTTGAGGTGACGCGGCGCATTTGCCAGGTGCGCAGTCTCGATGACTACTACGGAGTTGATGAGTACAGCGACATTGTCACGCTGAGCGAGATGTGCGTGTACGTGTCACCGGGTGATATGCTGAACCTGCACCAGATGGTGCTGTCCTCGTGCACCAAGGCGTTCCCGACAGACACGCTTCTCAAAGACACGCTCAGCAAACTCCACTCTGACCTGAGCGAACGCACGTCGTTTGTCCTACACAGCAGCAACAGCGGTGGCGGTGATGCCAATGCCAACGCCAACAGCGGCAGTCGTGGTGGCAGTCGCATTGCGTCTGTGCGCTCGAAGCTTCGCCCGTCCCTTCGTCGCGGCGGCAGCAGCACCACCAGCACCAGCAATGGGCACAGTAGCAACAGCGGTGGCGATGGTGGTGTTGGTGTCGGCAACACTGAAGGCGCTCATGCGTTGAGCGAGAGCCCACTGGCTGCAGACACGATTCGCGTGCCCAAGACATACGAGCTCGGGTTTGAGGCGGCGGCCGTGCACACGCCGGTTGTGGTGCGACTGAAGGTGTTTGTGCAGCAGTCTGAGGATGAGCACGGCTCGCGGCTGCAAAAGATGATGGCGGAGACGAAGAAGAAGGTGATTGACCTGCTGCGGATGGTGCGTGGCCGCACGACACTGAAATCCGTGCTGTATGACCCCATCTCGCCCCGGGAGGAGATGGCACACCGCGCGTTCACGCTCAACGTGATGAAGAACACGCGACTGACGGACCAGGCGCGCCGCAGCACCCTGTCCAAGATTGGTGCGCGCCTGAGCGAGTTGCAGGCGGAGGTGCGGGAGACGCTTGAGGCGGAGCTCATCCCAGCGGGTCTGGTGTCGCCCGATGACGACTACAACGCCATTCTCGCTGCCATTGTCAAGGACATTCGCGAACACGCGCTGCTGCGGCGGTTTCGGCGAAAGGAGAAGAGCAAGCTGGAGGCGTCGCGCGTGCTGGCGGAGACAAAGCAGCTGCGGGTGGAGCAGCGTGTTGCGTTTTACGAGGAGTACATTGAGCAGTGCCGCGTTGCGTTTGGGGATGACAGCAGCGGCACTGGCGTCGGCAGCGGTGGCAGCGGTGGCAGCGCTCTCGCCGATCGCAAGAAGAGCAAGCGTGGGCGGCCAGGCAGCAAGCGCCGTGATGGCGGCGTGTCTGTCAACGTGCAGCCGAGCGCGCGTGGTGGAAGCGGTGTGCTGCTGGGAGGACCTGCATCGTC